>NW_028262347.1:65942965-66095523 GCF_047370975.1 Nipponia nippon
AGATTTTTCAGTTTTACCAAACCTTGCATGCAAAAATCATGAAATAACCATTTACCCTGCCAGGCAAAGTAGAAACCTGTCCAGTAAAAGTTCCAGTGTATAAAGAAAGAAAAACCTCAAACCAAAAAGACTGATAATTTTATATTTACGCAGGGTAGTGCAGTATCTTGAATACAAATGAGTCATGATTTAAGTTTTTCCCCTGAAGCTACAACTTCTAGAACTGTTCTCTAAACAACTCCTTCCCCAGCCAACAGAGATGTTCACATGATCACATGCCCCTGGGACAAGGAATTCAAGAACACTGAAGGCTGAGTCAAGCAAGAAATTATTGAGCAATGATACCTTTCAGCTCTAGCTGCTGGGCCATGGCCTGAGAAGGGCAGAAGTATGAGAAGGACCCTAATTCTTCTGTGGTCACAGAGAGGCATAATTGCCTGAGCAGATAATAGGCGTGCCATGAATTCCTCTCTGTGCCAGACCTGCAGAGGGCATGAGTGCCAGTCATGGAGATTTAGCTGGCAGTTTCAAGCTGTAGCTGTGCATGCAGCCGTGGGAGCTCCTGGTTCAGCTCCTCGCGTTCTGGTTTAGAGACAACTGTCACAATCACATCAGCTGTGAGACACTGGGGAAATAGCCCTGTCACTCATAGGATGACAGCAATCACCAGCACACCAATTTTCTGAAATCACTTTTCAGAAAAGCACTAGAGCTTTTTAAGAATTCAAGTCCCACCAAATGTGCAGGAAAATGAGCAAAGAAAAAACTGTTATAGCTAAGCTTGCTTTCTCCTCTTAGGGCCCTGGGTGCACCAGCAGGCTCTGCAGTCTCTACTGCAACCCCTGGGTTGTGAGAGAAAGCTGGGAGGGAGTAACCTCACTGGGGGCCTCCATGCCTTGGCTCAGGGGCTGCACAGGCACGCTGCTCTTTGGTCCTGTCCAGAACAAGGCTGCAGCTGTCCTGGTTGCTGTCACAGCCCGGCTGTCTGGTGAGCCAGATCTCTGCCCCACTAGGGCCTGCTGGACCGCCACCCTCAGTGCCGGGCGTCCTCTGGGCAGCCCACCCTGCTGCTCCTGGAGCACTACTTTGTTCTAACTAGCTAGAGAGCAATCACCAATTCCTAAGAGAAAAAGAAAATAAAGAAAAGAACTTGCCTGAGCAACCTTTGTGGAAGAAAAGTCAGCGCCTTCAGAGCAGCTATAAAAAGAAGACATATGTGATATAATTAAAAGAATATAATCAGAATGTGTCTGGCAGAACACCTGAGTAACGACCTGAGATTTAAGTATAGCTACATCTTCTGGGTGTGAGTGGGGAGAGTGTTTATGGCACTGAATGAGTGTTGCTCTCTCCGGTGAATACTCCTCTGTGTGACATTCTTTGTCACAGCTGGTTCTCTGGCAGAAAAGCAAGCTCTAAAAAAGCTTTGGAGGTGAACTCAAGAACTCACTATTATCTTTAGTGGAGAAGAGCTGCATGTTTTTAAGGCAACGTTAAATGATACTGTAATTTAGCATGAATCTGTGCTGGGACTGGAAAGGGCAGTTCTTGTCCTCTGCTCCTCAGGGCAGCTCAAAAACAGGTCCTACTTAAAAAAAAAAACAGCCTGTCCCTTGCTTAGGTTAGCTCTCCACGTGACTAAAAAGTTACTTGTGCCAGCAAGAAGCAAGCATCTGTAACAAGCAACTGTACTATGAAAGCATTTACCATTCTTTTAGTGATAATGTGGGTTTATTGCTATCACCATAGGTTCTGAAGTTCTTAAGCATGCTTTATGCTGCTAAGGTGTTGCTGGCTACTAATAACAATAAAACATTGTAGTAGTATTAGCTGGTAGCTGAAGATACGTAAGCCTTCATTCACATGTGTTCAAGAGTCATCCGGGGCTTCTGGAATTTATGATATTGTATATGAGTAAAACCCATGTAAATGAAACATCGTACTGGAATTTCAGAGTGATGATCAGTAGATGGTGCTCTTTTCCCAAGTAAGAATTTAACAAATATTTTCAAATTACCAAAAATACTATCAACCTCTTTCAATCTTTTTATCCCACAGTTAGATAATATTTATTAAAAATTAAGTTTCAAACACTTTTTTCCTTCCACAAGTCACTCCAGATTTTCACTATATTTCATAACAGACACTGGTTTAACTGACCCACTTCATTAAACTTGGTGGAATAATCTAATTATGGTGTTGCACTTTACCAAACAGCTCTTCAAGAATAATGAGATTATCTGTCCAGATTTTAATTAGCTCTTCTCTTTCTATCATAAGGTTGTTTGTTCTGCTCTTTATGAAGAAAAAAAAAAAACCAACAAACAAACAACCCCCAAACAAAAAAACCTCATACTGTCTGGTGTTATTTTCTTAGACATCACTTCTTCAGTTTATTAAAGTAATCTGGATGAATGTAGAGATCAACTGTAGGGTCAGAATGTTTTGCCACCTGTTCTCCTTACAGCAGGAATGTCAAAAAGAAGAGATTTTGTTAAAAAGTGCTCTCAAAATAAATCAAAAACTCTTGTCATGGAAAGACTTCCAGGTTTGCACTGGGAGAAGTTCAGGTGACTTCATGGGACGAGTCACAGAAGTCGTACCTTTGCAGGACTGTGGCTCTAAATATTCAATTAATCTCTGATGCAAGAAAATCAACAGTGATGCTTTCTTCTGAGCCCTGTTTATCTTTCTTTTTAGTCTTCAATGGAAATGAAAAACCTGCACACATCACACAGAATTGAGAAACCCCACTTATTTGATTACAGTTATTTGATATTCACTTTCTTCCTGTCTTTCTTTGATGACTATCGTACTCACTGGCAAGCAATCAGAGTTCAAATGCTTCCAGTTACCAAGTTAGCAAGAAATTTTGTGCTGGCCCTTCCCAAGTTTCCATCACTGAACAAGACAACCCATTCATCTAAATCTGGGAAGCACAACTTCTGTGAATGCTCTTTGGCAGCCCTGCCATTGCCTGCTACACCTGGGAGCCTCAGGGTCCTGCTGCTGGGGAATTATAGCCCCACAGCAGCTCAAGCCTTCTCCTGGCTTTGGGATTTGGGCTAAGTATTTTGAAGGAGCCCAAGGAGGATTGAGAGTTTCAATTGCTAGTAAAATCCAAAAGACTTCAGATGCCTTTCTGAGGTGCTGGACTTAACTATAGACAGGCTTGGGTATTTAGTATAATGTCTAATCTCATTCTCATCACTACAGTGTCTGAGAAAGACAGCATGTGAGGCTAGCAAAAGGAAAGAAAGTAAAAACCACTTCAAGTGAAAAACTCAGGCACTTCTTAAATTTCTGTAAGAAATGCTTTTTTCCTCATAGATTTTAAGTTTTGATGGATAAACATAATTTTTATCCCATGGGATCTTCAAAAGCATCTTAACTATGAGGACATCTTGACCTATTTTCCATAGCTGTCCAGTGTGTGCCAGGTCTTATGTGACAGCTGCCCTTACAGAATGGAAAATTTACAAGAATTTAATAAAAATGAAACAAAAAGCCTGAAATTTATACTATGTACAAAATTTTTCCTACAATGATTTTTTTAATCCTTTGAATGATTCTTCTGTTTAGGCCAATGTGATGTTCCAGGGAGTATACAAATCACTGTGGTTTCAGACAGCTAAAGTCAAAGATATTGTAGGACATGAGACTCTAGCTTAAGCAAAAATATTTTTTTGTGAGATTGATTAATGTAAGATCAACTCTGTGCTCTATACTTGTCTGCAGTATATCTAGAACAGGCGATTTAGCTCTGTTTCAGTAACTTGAGTGCTCCGGCTTTCATAGACTCATTTAGATGTGAAAAATGAGATCCTTCGCTTCAATAGAGTAATTATTTAAGATGGACTGATAGATATGTCTCTGTTATGCTTGGGAGCATTGTGGCTGCATAGTTTGTAAACTCTGTGGATGAGGAAATGTGATAGACTTAAAGGCCTAACTCCAAATTATGAAAAGCATTGGGCATTTAGGGCCAAATTCACAAAGAGACTAATGTTATGCCTTGCCTTCTGAAAGGTTACTGAAGTAATGAACAGAGATGATCCAGCTGACCCTAACTTCTCTCTGGTAGTGTTTCAAGAAACAGCAAGGCAAGCTCATGCTTTTCACAAACAGCCATTGTTAGTCACACTGTCATATTTGTACACTATTAATGTTCATGTATAAGTGTCATGTAAGTTTTATATAACATTGCATATATTTTAACATGGTGTAAATATCTAAATTAAATTAAATAACATGCTCTGATGATTCTGAATGGGAAGAATTTTCACTCCCAAGGAAGCGTTTTAAATATATATTTTTTTTGTTTCAGGTTGAATCATCTGTTGCTGTTGATATTTAATTTCTGAATGGGAAAGGAATGAGTAAGCTCAGGGATGAATTGCTGTGTGTATTTGATTCTGTGTTCTTGTGGGAGGCTGCGCAAAGGTGTCTTAAGAGCTTTGTGAAGTGCTATTGTGTTGTACAATGTGTACTAGTTCGTGCAAGTCCTTATCATAGTGCTCCTGACCTCTGCAAACTATCGTAGACAAAAACTAGCTTATATTTTCTGAACGTATTATTCTCATCTATCACAGGAGAAAAAAATAGGGAGACACAAGTGCTCAGACTTCACCTAAACACTTCGGTCATGGTCTTGAACAACACATACAGTCAGATACCGTTAGTCTGACCCCACATGGCAATTCTTACATATCGGTGCTTAGTACCTAAGTGGGTATTTTGGCCTGGCTTTTTTTTTGCTAATTTCGTACTGCTTGTTTCAGGAGATCATGATAGATCCTGCTGTTTTCCGGGCAGCGCTCCCTTCAGAATTCTGTTTACAAATGCTTGTTTGATGTTTCATTACATGGAAGCAAAAGTTGTTCTTCAGATACAAAGATCTGTGCTTGTCGAGAGGCGTCTTAATATATTGATAGTAGTTGCAAGTTCTTTTCACATTAATTCATGTCTTGCTACTTAGGTCAAAGCAAAGAGGTTCTGGCAACATCCATTTTAGAGTGAATATTAATAAACAATGTGATAGTTAATGAGCATGAGGATACAGGCTTGAATAACAGGTATCGAATGCAGGCTCCTGTTGCCTTAGTAACCATTCATTCCCCACTGAGGATTTAACTTAACCCAATATTCAATGTAAATTTAACCCTCTAGTATTCAGCTATTTCCCTATTACAGTAAATGGAAACATTTCCTAGAACCTGAATAAAATTGCTGGAAGGAATGGTGGCTAATTTGGAACATTGTAGCAGATCTTTGGCTCAGTTCACTCTTCACCTGTTAAATACCCTAAGGACGGGACATTTTCCCCTACCCTTTTTGTTTAAGAACCCTGCACATAAGGATCAAAGGCCTCATTAAAAATCACTTTATATCTGAGGATGAGTTTCTGTGGAAACTCATAGGTAAACAAATATTGTTCTAAGGTTACTGATGCCTGTTTAGCAAAGTGGTTAGCAAAAAAGAAAGGTGATATTCTTTTCCCCTTCCTGTCCCTTATTTACACCAGATAGCTACTTGCACATATAATCCACTTAATCATCATGAAGAAGGATGGCTAGATATATACTTCTTCAACTTTTTAGCACCTTTCTTCAGTGTAACCTTCCGCAAACACGAGCTATCTGTAGAAGAACAGAAAACTTCAGGTAACAACTGGCAAAGACAGTCTTAGTTTTAGAGTGAGAAAGTAACTCATGGATCTCTTTCTCCATTCTGACATTTCCATATGGTGACTGTGGAACCAGGAGCACTTTTCAGTTTATGCAACACTCTCTCTTCTCATTCTCCCCTCAACTGGATTTCCAAGGAAAGAAAATCCCAGCCGGCAGGCCAAAAGGGGTCATGCCAGATCTGGGAGGCTGGGAGACCAGGAGATCAAGGCTGCAGTAGACACCATAGAGCACACCAGCCTCTCAGTGCAGGGACAGCCTAAGATAACTTAATGGTCCCTCTGTCCTCTCTCCATACACAGGGTGCCCAGGCAATTATCCTTGCAGCTCATTCCAAAAGCTAGCTCTAATTATTATGGTTCACATCTGCTGAAGCGTGAAGAGGATTAAGTCAAAGCTTAAAGTAAGAAACAAAGAAAGAACCAAAGTGTTAAGCTGCAGTTGAAGATGCTTCTGAACTTAGGGAATTTGTCAGAGTACACAGTGAGTCATATCTTAAAGATATAAAGGGAGAAAGGGAATTAAACTGCTCTCCCTTCATGTCTTCTTGAACTAGCCCCTAAAAGACCTGGTATCAGATCAGCTCCACAGAAGTAAAATCTACACTACAAATTTGTGCTGGCATTGGTCAGGGGTGTGAGGAGGTGTGATACCTGAGCAACAGACCAGTGCTAGCAGAGAAACCTTGGTAAGAAGAAGTTACAGATAGGAAAGATGCACAAATGTGTCACAGGTTGCACTGTATGAAGTGCATCTGCTGGAGCTGTATTACCAATCAGAGCAGTTTGCATTAGTATATCCCAGAATCAGTGAAGCCTCACTAGACACCGTCCTCTTATTTAGATTTTACCAGATCCGTATCTTTTTTTTCCTTTCAGAATCTTGTTTTGGTGTTTCAAAAGTTTCATATTCCTTATGTCTAAAACACTCAGAAGAGCACAGCTGTGTTGTGCCACATGGCCCTGTTAAGGCTGTTGATGTGCAGCAACATATAAAACAAGTTCATTTTGAACAGTCTATTGAGTTGATGGCCTGGACCCCAGGCAGGAATGCTTAAACACAGTCTCCAGAGAGCCTTGAGACTTCTTTACAGGGGAAGGGTGCCTGCTGAGCAAAACAGTATGTAAGCATGAAATGAAAACTTACATGACTATGCAGAAGCAGAATTGCACAAAGGGAAGAAGCATAGTTGAAAAGGCCTCTTTAATCCTAGTACTCTCTAATTTTTCAGTGTGATATATAATTATTTTGCATGCAGTATATTATTTATGATGTGAATGCCTCAGGACAAGCTAAATGATTTCCAAAGTCCCATTCCACCTCAAATAAAAAGGCTCACAGAAACAGCAGAAAAAGAAGTGAATTATGCAAATAAGTCCTATTTGGAGAAACTGTTTTGTTGCTGTTGTTCATAAATTATCTTTGACTTTCATTCCAGTTAGGCTTTTTTCTCCCATCATTATCTCTATTCCCTCTCCCAGGGATCCTGGACAGTTTGCCCTGACTTTTCTACCTCAGTGTTTTCACCTCCTTTACTTCTTGGCACAGGTTAAAGCCTAAAGTTCAGAAACCCTGAGAAGAGCCTTTGCTGCAAACCCCAGGCTTCAGACTAGGCAAAACAAGCACATTCTTCCCTAATATTTGAATATGTTTCTTCAAAGGAAGACAGTAAACTAGACACACAAGACAGGGTGCTGTTGTCACAGATGACAGTAATGGCTATGATGCTTTTTGTTCTTTTTGTGGTCCTTCATTTCTTTCTTCAAGCAGACTCATGCATCATTGCACTTAAAGTGGAAGCAGAAAAACCCATTCTGAGGAACCCACACAGTTGCAGTCATGAGCTCTGCAGTCTAGCAAAGCTCTTCAACACACGTTTAAGCCTAAGACATGAGCTCAAAAGCTTGTTGTAATTAGGGGCCACTTCCCAGTAGCCTATGAGTTTACAAAGAGAGAGTAGCCACCAGCTTTGAATGTTTGGCTTTAGAAGTGGGGCTCTCATGCTGTGGAAGGGTCATGGATCAGGGTGCTGAAGGACATTCAATACCTTGTATAGTCAGGAATGGTTTAGGTAGCAAGGGTGCTGAAGGGGTGCTACCCCTTATCTTGGGCTTGTGTTTGCACCCTCTCCTTTGCAATAGCGTCACCATCCATTTGGTCTTGCAGTGAACTGGTTCAAAAACTAATCCAGGCAAAACCAAATCAGCCCCACAATTACAGGGTGTAACTGATTACTGGATATAAAAGGCTCTTCATTTCTTGGAAAATTTGAGTATTGAAAAGAAGGTCCATTTCACGCATGTGTTCTCATCTCACTCTGTTTGCTTCTCATATCTTGCAACAAAGAGAAGTTGTGCTTTTGTTAGGTTGTTAGTAGCAGAATTTCAAAACGGTTTTGTGTCTACAGACTGCACATCTGTTGGCTGTCAGGTATTATTCAGATTCCTTTTTGCTTTGAGAGAGATGTATGGCAACATTTAAAAAGATACCAAATAACCATCCTGCAATAAAGCTTTTGATGAGCATGAAAATCATTAGGCCAGACAGGCAGGTAGCTGTTCAGGGCCTGCTAGAGTGGCAGTGTGAAAAGGAATCAGTGAATAGGCTCTTAGATCCAGAGGGAGAGTTTCTCCTCTCTCTTTTTCTTTCCTCTTGTATTTCTGAGCCTCAGAGGAAAAAACACTAACAGCATGGAAGTTAGCAATATTGGGAATGTTGTGGAGAAAGCAATGCTGAAGGGTATAAATGCAGCTGACATGAATGCATTGAAAACTCCTGTTATAGATCCCTGAGTTCTTCGGAGCAATGAAACCTATCTGTGCTCTCTGTGCGAGTGCTGTGACCTGATAAGACTTCTAAATTGTAACACAATGCCAATGGAAAGAAAAGATAAGTGCAGCGAAAAACAGTGGGCTGACTAGGAGGTAAAAACACTGCCACTGACACAGGCTTTTCTTCTGAAATCAAGCTCATGGCTATTATTTTAACTAACTCATACTAGTAAGAAATAGCTGTAAAAGACTTTCAGTCCATTAATGTAAAATATTTTTCATCAGCAGATGTCAATACCCTTCATGACGAAGTCAGTATGATTGGCATCATTTTGCAAATGGAGAAACTGAGGCATAAAGAAGTAACAGAGTCTGATTCAAGGTCACTCGTCTCTCTGACAGTACCACGGTGAATACAATCCAAGAATCTGGAGACTGAATCCAACATTTTCTGCAACATTATCTTATTTAAAGTGTGTGTGTATTTGTACATATAGATGCACACACATATATGCACAAACACATATACCAGCAGATATTCTAGAAATATTTGGAAGTATAATTCCATACTATGCCATACTAGTAATCACCTTGTCAGGAAGGCATTGAACATTATGAGAGGCATTATCAAAGCGGGTTCAGAATAATCTTATCTCTAATCACTTTCACCTTTGTAATCCATCTAAAGGCACATCTCTGTTGTGCCTTCCATCTAATTTTTTTTCAAGAGACCCTACCAATCTGACATTTATTGATCTGAGTTTGTCTTCCAAATTGCTGATTTATATGCTCCTAAATGGCTCTAACCGGGTTTCTGACAGGATTCTGGTAGAATCTGAAATAAGCTTTTTTGATAAACAAACATGCAACTTGTATAGTTTTTATAATAATATTTGATTACTGCTCATCATGTTTTTACAAAATACTTTAATACAGTAAAGGACAACACCAGCCCATGGGTACAATGGCTACTTTTGTAAATGCTGTAACTTATCCTTTCAGTGAACACATTTAAGTAAACTGAAGTTAGCCTGCCTAAAATTGTCCCAAGAGGACAATGTGATCTATTTTTTTATTCTTTAAAAGGTACAGTTCCATTATCACAGACCCTGAAAATTAAAGTCATATTGGCTATTATAAAGAAATAATAACTTAGTAAGTATTGAATGCAAGTCACTGAGTTACTTTTTTCCTTCAAGATGATCACATCTGTTCCAGTCATACAAGAATACATTTAAATATGAAATGGTATGTGGGAAGGTAGTGAGGATGATACAATGGGACCAAATGTTTTGTGCCAGCACTGTAAACTTGCTTATTAATTTGGAGAGTAACAAATAAGATTTGTTTTATTTTTCCTGTTACACTTGTCAGGTACTTAATTTGTTGTGATGCTGTTCCAATCTTCTGTTATTTTAAGAGGCAGAACTCATTAGAAATTTGGTAGCAGTACTTCCACTTAAAATCACTTTTTTATCCACTTTCTTTGGATAGTTGTTTATGATTTCATTAGAAATGCCAGTATAATGATTCCATATGACTGTAGGAGTCAGTCACAGCGTAACTTATCAGGAATTTCTTTCTTCCTGAGGAGATCACTGTTAATCTTCAAGGGACTTTTTTAGATGATATGTTACAAAAAAATGCACCGAAATGAAATGCTCAGAGGATAAATTTGATCCTAACATCTACTGGGATTATTACAAAGTCAGATCATCAGAAACTCTCATTTCTAAAGCCACCATTGGGCTATCGGAGGCAGATCAAGGACTTTCAGGCAAGTAAAGTCTGTAGGCTCCTGGCGGTGGAGATGTTGCATGTGGCACTCTTCCTTCTGCAGCAGATGACAAAGCGAGTCTGGGATAGGATATGGATGCAGGCCTGGCAGTAAGAGGCTGAGCCCACTCAGTTTGCCCTCCTTGGCGGCCTGTTTTCCTTAAGGATCTGCTAAATCCCAACTCTGTTGCAGTTTGCCTGTCTGTACCTAAGACAAAACCAACCTCTTCATTTCCGTTCTGAAGCAGTAACTTTTGCACACTCACTGGCTGGCTGGCTGGCTGCAATCCATTTCCATGGCCTTATTACCATCTAGTGGCCAACATGAGAGAGTTTGCACCTAAGTGTCATATTTTTAACTCAGAAAACCCAAGAGAAAAGATCTAGCTCCAGAGAGAGAGAGAGATGAGTGTATTACCAGCAACTTACACGGACCAGAATTTCCTTTCGCATCCATGCCATCTTTGGATTTGATTGATCGCCTCTCCATTTTATCTCTTTGTAACACACTGTAATGTTACTCCCTGGCATGTGTTTTGGGTGCTTCAAAAGCAGAGGGGAGAGATGGAAAACTTGTTAACCATATAAGTGAAATTCTTCTCTTACTAGGAGAGCAGCAAGCTGGTCAGGAGAGCACTCGAGCAGCTAAAACACCACGGAACACAAATGTTCTTCTCTTTCAGGCATAGAGTAAGAGCTGCACTTCTGAGAACTGGAGAAGAATGAAGTCTCTGTGCAAAACCTGGGCATAGTAGGAAAGGTTCACAGGTGCCTATATCCTACAACACTGGCTTTGTGAAATCAAATCACACAGTATAAGTTGATAACTAAGAGGTAGTTATGGCATTTATGAAATTATATTTATAAAATTATTTAAATACTTTCTCTCTCACTGTAGTGTTGCAGTTATTGATTATGAACTAGAAAATTAGTTCTGTAACTCTCTCAGCATGAAGAAATGTGGAAATGGGGATACACCCATGAAGCTTCTTCTCATTTGCCGGTAACTCAGAATGCTCCCAGGAACTGTAATAATGCAAAGGACATCTCAGGCTCAGAAAAACAGAGAACATAAAGGTATCACCTCCTATGTGCACAGCAATATATGTTTATCAAGCCTTTGGATGTGACATACTGATGTTTTACCAGATTTTGCTATGGCCAGAATTTATCTAGACAACGCTACATTTGTTCTTATGGATAATCTCAGTATTTACTGAGGCTCCTGGGTGTCCAGCTGAGTGCACACGTGCTTGCTTACCTCCTGCCAATAATGGTTCATCTATAAAATACGCATTGTCAGTAAATGGATAAAAACAACTAGAGCCAAGAGCCTTGACCGCAGAAGACTTCTCCTCATTATAACAAACTGGCTGAAGCCCCCAACAATTTCATTCATTACAAGTCTCACCAATGCAGGCAGACTTTAACTTTATTCTATCAACCTTTGTTGATCCACTCAGAACAGGAGCTGTGGAGTAGTAGGTATCATGCACTTTTCATTTAGAGTTGTTTTTCTTTCATGTTTTTCCTCTAGGTTTTCTCTTAAGACAAAGTTAAAAGGCACATTTCAATCAACTGGGCTGATGTTGTCAAGCTCACGCACAGAATTCCCATGGGGGAAAAAAAACAACAAAACTTTCTAATGAAAAGTGAAAAACAAAACTCTTTGCTCCAATTATGCTAATCAGGAATCTGTCTGGAGGATGGGAGCAAAGGGCTGAGTAGAATTAATGGAGAAGAAAAAAACAATTTAATTATTTATATTTGAGTCAATGCATCTGACATCTTGCACTCCAGGGGCCTCGCTGTCAATAAAAATATACCATCAAATACTATTAAAGAAATTGTACAGCAACACTTCCTCTTCCATAGGAGGCAGAAAATACATTAAAATATATGTCAGAATTATACAGTCGTAGAAAATAGGGCTGGGAGGGACCTCAGTTAATCATCAGGATCATGTTGGCACCTCATGCCTAAAATATACCTGGCAGACATCTGGAAAACTTCGAGCAGTGGACATCCCACAGCTTCTTTGGATTATCTATTCACTGTCCTTAGTATTAGTCCCTTGAGAGAAAGCACACACTTTTACCTGAAGCCCTGTCCTGGTCTACCAAAACCCAACCTTTTACAGTGCAGCTGGAAGCTACTGTAGACCACTAGAGTTAGTCCTGTCAGTCTCTCTCTTTCCTTTATATGTAATATTAGCCTAGTCATATATGCCTGCTGACAGCTGTTGCTAAGCAGGGCCTAAAGAATAAGATATTTTCTCAGATTTTTGTCTCAGCTAGGTCTACATTCTGCCCATTCACAAGTGTGGGTGCAAAAAGGGGGAACAGAAAATGAAGCTGAGACAGGAGAAAATACAACACCCATAACATATTAGTGTGGTCTTGTATTAGCTGCATAAGTTCTGCCAATTTTCCTCTGAGTTGCATGACAGGACTAATGAGAAGTGATGGCAAGTGGCATGAGGGTAAATATAGTTGATCAAGTGTGATAAGCCATGAAACTTTCATGCACTGTTAATCAGAAATTTGGTTAAATGCCTGTTTTCCCCTCATTCTCAGTACAGAAGTTGCCACCATGTGCCCTTACCACCAGGAGGACAGGGACAGCTTCAGTTGTGCTCTCAGCAATTAGTTTTCAAACAAAATCAGAAATACCTGGAATTGTGGGGTTGAGGTGGTTTTGCTTTTGTCTTTATTTTTTTAATTGTGTTTCTCATTACCTATGGAGTACCCTGTCAAGTAGCAGCATGTACTTCATATCACATTGTTTCCTCCGTTTCTTCTGGTACCTGGAGCTTTGTAGTTGTGTGCTGCACAAATCCCGACACTCTCCTTTTGATGCTTAGCTTCACATCATCTTGAAAAAAATCTTTATTGAAATTGAATGTCTAGCAGCCTCTGCTATTCAAGTGTGATTTTCACAAAAAAATGGCATTACTTCCATAATTGTGTTCTTGGCTCTTGAAAATGTATCTGCTGTGTATTTTTAGCACAAATTTACTTTCACCTAAAACCAGTTTAAAATATTTTACTGCTGAATTAGGATAATGATATGGTAGATTTTGAGTAGAAAATGAACCTATTTCTAATTTAAATGTTGTAGGCTCTTCAGAGAACCGATCTCTTTTCATAATCTTGGGAAAACCTTCCATTTTATGTAACCAAAAATTCAGCCACAACTGGTAAAATAATTAAGAATTCCATTTTTGTGTAGTGTGCAGCAGGAAACAAGCAACTCCAACCAGTTTGTTTGCTTGACTGAGTAGACGGTTTTAAAAATGAACTTGGCGTCTATAAGCACAGAATCACATCCAGATCCTGTGCCCTTCCAAACGCAATCTCTTCTCAGCAAACATGCCCCGTGATGAAGACCCATCTCATATCAAAATCACCAGGCAAGTCACAGTACATCCCTAGCATCGTGATAAGGAGTCTGTTTTGTTCTCTTTGTTTATGCAAAATTTCCATGAGGACAGAAGTGGTCTGGTTGTGAGTGCTTTCTGCTTTGCACAGTAGGTAGGTTTGCTGAGGGAGGGGAAGGGATTAAGCCTGGGGATGAAAGCAACGGTTTTGGCTGTGCCCTTGTGCACCACCCTCCTCACTTCTGCCCCCACCCCCTACAGGCCAGCTGCAGCCAGGTTTATTATCCAGCAAGGCTCATTGCCCAGGATGGTGACGCTAACACCGCATAAATAAGGCAATAATAGGTAGAATCAGCAGGCTGAGGGATGGAAAATGTCCCCCCTCCCTTTAAAGAGCATCCATGGCTCTCACCTCATCCTCAGCAGGAAAACATCTCCCCTCCTGTTTCAATCTACTTTTAAACACGCTGCATCAGTCAGGGGGAGTTTGACCTCTTTAAGGGACAGAGAAGGGACAGAGAAGTGCCCATTCTTGAACCAATCTTTCTCTGTCAGAGGGTGCAGGATGCAATCTGAGACAAACTGGAGAGGCAGGAGGATGATTTTAGATAGCAGGCTCGCTGGGGTAATATATTTATCTATTTATCATTTTAGGCTTTGTTTATAAAGAAACATGCTGGCTATATCTGTAAATATTTTAAATACTTCTGTTGGTGGTAGGCGTGGGAAGGGGATCCAAACAGGGATTCTGGGCATTTTCCTTGCTGTTCCTTCTGACGTGTCAGTTCAGAGCAGTTGGTAACATAGCGACAGGCTGCAGCACTTCATTATCATCACAATCTGCTGCCTTTTTAATATAGTATCTGACATTTCAGTCAGACAGAGCTTGGTCCTTAAGCTGGTAGGAACTTTATGCCTTGCACTCGAGAACATCGCCTTGCTGGGTATATGGACCAGGCAGGGCACACGCTGGCTGTGTTTATCCAGATATGTCAGAGTGGCATTCAGATGAAAGGCAAAAATATATAAATATAAATGGAAAATTGCTAACAAGAACCAAGCCATCCTTTGCGGTCTGGCAGAATCATTTCCTTGTTATGCAGTTTCCAGCAAGGGATCACACAAGCATCTTACTAGTGAGGAGGAAATCCAGAGCTCACGTGAACTTTAGTAGCAGAGCTAAGGTACCCACTCAGGCAGGTGCTTCCGTTGCCCGTGCCGTAATGTTGTAGGGGAGGTGCTGACACTGGAAGCCAGAGAGTGGTGCGGCTACAGGGACACAGAGCTGCGACTGTGCTAACAACGCAGGAGGCACAAGCAGGAGTGTACTTTTGGGATTGCAGTGCAGGGAAAAAGAGCTTGGTAAATTCTGATTTAAAGGAAGTATCCCCACACCTAAGCCTTTTCCTTAGGTATATTAGAGATTTATGATTTCAAGCCTGTCTTCTTTGCATTGTTTTGTGTGGCTAATCTTTTCCATTCTGTTTTGCTCTGCCTACATGCCCTTATTGGGAACCAGCAATCAGAAAACCTAACTAAATGGCAGAAATGGGAAAGTGTAGTAATATCTAGTGTTTATTTGAATCTCTGCATCTCAGAATTTCTAAATAAAATCAGATCTGGAATGTAGATGTTACTAATATTAATTTTCCAGATGGGTAAACTGAGGCACAAGCAGTTACTGCCCACGTACAGGCTTTCCTACCTCTATTGGGTAGCAGTGTGTCTCCCAGGAAGTCCATGAAATTGTGTATTACGTGAACAAAATGCTGTTCTACATGCACAAAAGTGATAGGATTTGGCTCCAAATAAGTAACCTAATTTCTAGATCAAAAAGGTCTGATTTTGTTGGATTTTGCATTCCTGCTTTAACACCACTGACAAGCCTGATGTTTCCTGTTACAGTCAGTTGAGATTTCAGTCTGGGGTACCAGCATGACTGAGAAGAGAAGTCTAGCCTTTCCTGTGTTAGATGCTGATCAGCAGAACGGCTGCTGTGTTTACCCCAGAAGTAGCTACATAGGAGTAATGTGTGAAATCCTCATTGTTTGTGATGCTCTCTATGTTATCCAGCTTGAAAGGCTAGATAGGCTTTTGTTAATATTTCAGCAAAATTATATCTTAAAAGAAACAAATCTTTGATCAAAGCGTAAAATCACCTTATTTGATCTAAGCTGATTTAACAGATACAAGTAGAATAAGAAGATGATTTTCAGTACTCTGATTTATCTTGGCTGGAATATTTTTCCTCAATAATTCATGTACTACAACATCCATAATCTTTCTTGTATTAAGGCTAGACTATTTGCTTTAATGCTAGGTTTAATATGCCACATAGGGTAACTCTAGGGGTTCTGTGAACTGAATTGTTGACAACATTTTTCTTCTTTATAATTCACTTAAACCACAGGCTGATTGTGTGAATAAAAGCCAGTTGCCTTTAAGTTATACTGACACATGATGTTTATAGCAGCGAAAAGAGAAAGGTAAAATCTTTTTCTTATCAAGGAGAAGCAAGCACGTAAAACATAATCCTGATCTGATTTGTGTGCAGTATTCCACAACAGTGATTTAGGGGAAACATTTCAAAAGTGTCCCAGTAATTTAGGAACATTTGTCTTGATTTTTAAAAACCTCCAGGGCCTGTGAGAGCATAATTTTCATTGCAAGTCAGTGAGACTTGGACTCCTAAGTCATTAAGGCCCTTTGAAAAACAATTAAATTCTTAGGAGCTTATTTTTCCCTCTAAAACTCTCAGTTGAAATCCAGGGTTTTTTTAATGTATTACACTGCCTTAATACCAATACAAGCTTCACCCAGTCAGTCTTTTAAACTACTCAGTGAGCGTATGTGGGAAATATGTAGGATTCTATGTTATACAAAAATACTTTGAATTTATTGGAGGTTTGATTACCTTTAAAAACAAGACAATGGGATTGTTATTTGCTGTTAAAAAAGGTCTGTCACATGCAGCAAAACCAACCTCTCTGCATATATCTCCACTACTGCACAAGACTGTCTATCTTCAAATAAGCTTATGCATATAAGCAGCTTGTGCACTGTGTGCCGTGCTGCAATGCTGTGCAGCTAAGTCTTTAGGGGTTTAGTCAAACCTTTTTACAACACGGAGTTATTCTATAGGTTTGCCAGCACCATTGAGAACTTACATAAATCCTTCAAAATAACCCAGGAGAGTGAGGCAGGGAGTTAATCCCCTCTCCTTCCTCCATCCATTCTCATTTCTGGAGCAGAAGACAAGGAAAAGTTGGGTTACGGAAGCAGGATACGTGCCTAAGGAATCAATCATCTTTTCAAAGCCTAAACTAAGGACTTCATGAGGAGGTGATATATCCCCAAACAAAACTGTTTTGTAGTCCAACAAGGTGTCTGATTACCACTTTAAAGACACACTGGTTTTGAAACACAATTCAAGCAATAGTTGTGGTAGTGGGAATTGACCTTATTCGCTGTATTTAGGAAATACCCAGTGTTGCAGGTATGTAGATGTCTGTGTTGCAACATCATGCTGATCTGGTTGCTAAACAGGGTATCTTGCATCCCATGGGCAAGACCGAACTTGCTCACTGAGGTTCACTATTTGTCTGTGAATGATGGAGTAACAAGATACTAAGAGAGGCTGCTGACCATGCATTAATTGACCCAGCATACCTCTTGCCCAGTGGAGGGCTAGCAAGCACCAATAGACAGCACTTGTAGTCTAAGAAGGGCATCACACAGTGAGAACATACCTGGGAATCATCCTGATACTGTTTCCAGATGTGTTGAACATGCTTCTTATAGTGATTGGAAGTCACCAGTGTGTTGGTGGCCTGATAAAGCTAGCCATCAGCTAGGAAACACGCAGAAGATATCAGACGGCAGGCAAATGAAGAGCCACTGAATTTATAGCTCACAGTCACTGGACCTGCAAGACAGCTTGAGTCTGCTGTGCAAAACCAGGCTCCTACCATTTGTTACATTGCAAAACAGAAATCAGCTGGCAAATACCATCAAGGGATATGAAACAAACATTCAATGCTTAAGAAGATGAGTATCTTCAGTGCCAAGGCTGTTTTCCACAATTTTGCTTGTTCGGTATGAGGTGAAAGGGATTCTTCACCAGTATAGCACTAGACTGTGCAATACTTTGCTGAGACAACTCTAGACTCTGCATCTCGTTTTGTAACAGCTATTTCCCTGACAATAAGTGCTTACTGAGACAGTCTGGATCTAAAAATAGTGCTAATCCTAATGGAGGAAAAGAATGGGATCTGAATGAAGAATTTGTCTTAATACATTATATTGATGTCTCAACTAAAGAAAGATTTCTGACAGTACTTCTCCAGCAGTTCTGTAAAACAGTACTTCCATTTTATTAACAATGACTGAAAGAAAGAAACAGTTACCTACATTTTTTTCTGAGGCAACAGTTTCTCCTTCTGAAGTTCTTATAATGAATCACCATTCTCTCTTCCTCTCCCAAATCAATTTGTTCATAATCGCTACCTTTGAAAAAGAACATGTTTGAAGATTTCAATTTTTGGCTTCCAGGCCAGGTCTTTAAAGTAGGGAGGCAAAACAAATGAGCACAAGCTCAAAAATTGTCCTGGTTTTTTTTTTTTTTTTTTTTTTTTTTTACAAAAATAAGAGCTAAAATAGCAGAATAGGCCAATGTCCCATGGAGCTCTAAAACTTTGCAAAAAGAACCAGAAGTTTCCCATCAGGAAACTGCCTAATTGTGAAACATTATACAGCTTCATAAAAAAAGAACGTCTGCCTAACTCCAAGTACTGATAATTTGTATTTTATAGGGGAAAAGAAAAGACCTGTGCATCTCATAATTAGTTATCTGAGAAAATACAGCTTGTCAGTTAAAGGAAAGGAAACTGCTGTCGGTCATTTTGGGTACATTGCTGAGTCTATCATTGATTCACAGTACAGCACTGAACAAGGAACTTGATCTCTTTGCAGTCCAGTTTATATAACTATTTACAAGATGTAATGAAATCTACCTCACAAGGGTTTTTTAAGCCTCGTTGTTTATAAGATGCCAAGACAGGACCAATCACTACAGGGATTTCAAGGCATAATTAGTGTCCTAGGAGTACTAGAGGGTTTAATGCTTAGGTGATACTTAAGCAATTAACTCTGTAGGCTATTTCAAAGTGCCTAAATCCCCAGATTTCAGTCTGTCAAACACTGCTGAGCACATAAGATAGATAAAGATATAAAGAGAAGAAGATAAGGATAAAGATAAGGATAAGGAGATAAGAAAAGATGATAAAGATGATAAAGATAAAGATAGATAAAGATAAAGATAAAGATAAAGATAAAGATAAAGATAAAGATAAAGATAAAGATAAAGATAAAGATAAAGATAAAGATAAAGATAAAGATAAGATAAATATAAAGATAAGATAAAGATAGATAAAGACAAAACCTGCAAACTCCCTTGTTTGGTTCTTCAAGCTATGTAGTGTGCCATAAGCAAATGCCATATCATCCAAATTAGAAGTGATGAATCTGTTCTTCCTCTTGACTGTATTGCTGAGATATTCCTTAATTTGTTCCAGGATGTTGATATCAGGAGTCTTGGATGTAAAGCAGATGTGTATCTGAATTAACTTGCTGTGAAAAAAGATATTTTAAAAGTTTTCTGTTATATGCAACTGAAATTGTATTATACTGGAATGTATTCATCATTGCTGCTAATTACTGACCTAAGTAAACCAATGGATAAACTACATACTCTCCTTTTGGGGTAAATTGAAGGAGCAATTAAACATTTGGTAGCCAGGGATAGATGAAGCCTCACTCTAACAGGAGGCACTGAGCAGTTCTACCATATGACTCAAGAGAGCACATGCCAGAGCAGCTGTCACTAATGGGTCCAGGGACTCCAGACTCATCCAGCCCCATGTAAATTTGCGTTTGGTGATTCAGCTGGTGTGGTGGAGGTCACTGCCAGAAGTGGTGGGAAGCATAAGGCTGAGCAGAAGGTGAACACTATAGATGAGTGGGTTCCTGGGGGGCTGGCTGCCAGGACCAGCACCGGGGTACAAATGGATTGTGGAATGTTATGTGCATGTTTGTGTGTGGCAAAAATGAGAGCATCAAGTGTTAGCAACACTTTGAGAAAAAGCCAAGAACCCTTATTTTATTTCGCAAAAACAGAGTTTTCTTTCTAAACAAAGACAGTTTTTCCTTCTTGCTTTCTGGAAAATTTGACTTAAGGCGTGTTATGGGAGGCAAGTAATAAATGCAGTTTTAACCAGTTTCTTCTCCTGTCAGTACTTGCATCTCAAAGTTTTAAAGCTCTGCAGCTGTATCTTGATACAAGAGTTTCTTGCCCTTCCTGGGAAGATTTATTTTAAAAAATTTTCATTGGATAGAGACTATGCTAATGTTTATGTGATTAATAAAGAAGCTGAACATTTATACTTATGTTTTTTCCTTTGCAGTTTAGGAACTTAGTGATGAATTAAGTCTTCTAGATAAAATGAAGCATGGCCCAATATATTCAAAGTACTGAAGAATAAATGCAGGATTGTCATGAAAATCTTTGCTTTTCAAAAGTACAAAATTTGTACTTACTCCAAATTCAGGTTGTCTACAAAATTCAGGCCATCTCTTAAAATGTTCCCACTACAAAGGGTCTAAGACTGGTTTTCAAATGAAATTAATATATGGAGCAAGCATGATATTTGAATCACCATTGAGACTCACACTCTTACAGCTCTCACTGAGAGGGCAGAGTATTTGTGCAGGTCTTCAGTGGGAGAAAAACAAAGTTATACACTGGAAACCTGTAATAAAAATAAAAAAAAATGCCTTAACTTTTTCAGGGAAGTTACCCTATGCATGAGCTCTTGTGTAATGCTGCCAAATACTGGAAGATGAATGAAACCAAAAAGCCAGTCCCTGTTACTGCATGTCTTAGGCTTCCTTTGTACTTCTGTAGCCTATTTTTTCCTCTTATGTGTATATATTTTTTTCTTGGAATATCATTGTTAGTATTTTATGCTAAAGTTTATGTTCTGCAAAATAAACCTGTTTCAATGTACATTTGATTCTGTTCTATTAGAATAATACTTTATGTTCTGTCATGGCTTAACCCCAGCCAGCAACTAAGCACCACACAGCCGCTCGCTCACTCCCCCCTGGTGGGATGGGGGAGAGAATGTTCCCTCCCAGCTTCTTGTGCACCCCCAGCCCACTCGCTGGTGGGGTGGTGTGAGAAGCAGAAAAGGCCTTGACTCTGTGTAAGCACTGCTTAGCAGTAACGAAAGCATCCCTGTATTATCAACACTGTTTTCAGCACAAATCCAAAGCACCTGGAGGTGGAATACAGGATCTGTTTCTCACTTGGCTTTGATCTCTGGTCTTGGTACTTGTGGATGAGTATGAATAAGAAAGGTAAAAGAAACTGAAAAGGGGAAGGTTCAGCAATGAAAAGTAAACTGAAAAGACCATGACCATGTTGGACAGGAGCCATGTAGTGTCCACTGTGATACGTCTGAGTGAGGAGGAACCTTTTTCCCCCCCTATTTAGGTCTGTTCTTTCTAATGCTGCTGTGCCCAGCTGAAGTTGTTTCAGTGACTACCACTGCTTGACTAATTCATACTTTCCCCAAAAATATCATCCACAAAAAACACTTTTCATGAAAAAGCTAGGAAAATTAGTAACAAATGTGACTGTCAGTTTAACGGAGAGTTTTCCATGCTCTGTTTAAGGATTCAGTTCTAATCCAGGAGTTTTAGAAGGTGACATTTTAGGCAAATGTCACTCAGCAGTTCATATTTCATGCAGTATTTAATATCTCTACTCAAAGTTTAAACCTACTGTTTAAAACAAACTGCATTTCCCAATGTGTTGCAGTGCTGGGAATGGTGTGGATATGTACTATTTCAGGGGTGGCAGTTGCCTCCAGGGAAGCTACTTTTCCTTTGAGGAAACTCTGTCTCCCAAACCTCCCTACTTTTTATATGAAGAGATTTCTTCCAAGAGGCCAGTGTACTCCTTTCATCATACTGTCAGACAATGGTTGATGGTTCAGAGGAAAAATAAGCATTTGTGTTCCCTCTATTGTCCAAATGAGGGATGCAAAACAGAACAGAAAGCAGCACATGACACAGAGAATGGCAATGAGGCAGGCCAGCAATGTCCTTGATAAGAAACTTGCTAAAGGCAGAAAAAAACTTGTAATAGGAATTTTTCAAAATGCATCAAAGCAGGGAGCCAACCAGAGAGTCAATCAGGATAGAAAAATATCCAGGTGTAAAGGAAAAAAAAAAAGTGAAAAAATTAAATGTTGTTATGCCCCAGTTTTCACTGTGGAGAGCTTTAAAAAAGGGTCCTGCATTCAGGTACAAGTCTGAGAACCTTTTACGAAATGAAAGATCAGCAGAAAAGGTATTTAGAACAAACTTACACAATTAATAGTAACTGCTAAAATTATCTCCTAAAGCATATATCTAACTTTTAAAGTCAGGCTTTGTATCAGAAGACAGAGAATGTTAAGTCAATTTTTAAGAGAGATTTCAGAAAAATACAACTCAGTAAATCTGATTTCTGCAGTAGGAAAACTTGTAGACATTATAATAAAACAGGAATAGTTTCCTATGTATAAGTACAAAACATCGGGGAAAAATTGACATGTTTGTCATACATCACAGATCTGTTAGATCCTTTGGAGAGGTCAAAAAGCAAGGGACAAAAGGGCCCTGGTAAATACAGCATTATTGAATTTCAATTCAATTATTGCATTTCCAGAAAGTTACTGCAAAGGTAAATAAAGGTTTACCATTGATATTTTCACTCAAGAATCTTTTTTAGAGCTTGTGCTAATTCACATATTCATAAATGATCTGAAAGAAGGGGAAATTAGTGAGGTGATAAAATTTACTGCTGACACAAAATTAGTCATCACAGTAAAAATTAAATCTGCCTAAAGTTTTGCTGGACCATCTATGACACTGAGTTACAAAGACATGAAATGAGAAATTAAATTCAGTGTTAACAAATGCAAGGTAATACACATGTACAGAGAAAACCAAATACATAAATACCTACATAAGGATAAGTTTAGGGAAAAAAAACCTGTGATCAAACAGAATGCTTGGAAAATATCATAGTGCCACAGTGTAAAATGTTAGCATTCCACATATTGAATACTTAGTATAGCTACTCAAGAAGGATATAGCAGGCATAAAGAAGGTGCAGAGAAGGACAACAAGTATGATGAGACATGAAGAGAGACTAAATAGATTAGGACTTTTCAGCTTGGAAAGAAACAGCTGAAGGGAGATAAGACGCTCAAAGCAGAAGAGCTAGGGGTGCTCTGATCTGTCTCCAAACTTAAACACAAGGAAGTTCTTTTTCAAAAGTGCATTGGCAATTTTGGAACTTATTTCTCTAGAACATCGTGGGGAAAAAAGGTATTAGCACATTCAAAATTTAGACAAATTAATCTAAATCCTGTAACTACTCATTTCCCCAAACAATAAAAATATACAGGAAGAACTACTCTCTCCTTGCTTTGATGCCATGGTCTTCCCTATGCATCTTCCAGCAATGGTCAGAGACAGAAAGCTGGGAGAGAAGAAGTGGGTCTGGCTCTCATTTCTATCCTCACCCATCCCTGAATCCTTCTTGTGGGAACTGGTTTCTGAGGAGGCTATAGAAATTCTGCAGTGTTTCAGGTTAGGGACTGTAATTCAGGGCAGCCTCCCTGTGTCCCACGCGAGAAGTATAGGGTGAATCCCAGTCCTGCCCTCTTGGTGCATGACAGTGCAAATGATGTCTTAATGGAAATCTGGTAAGATCTTGCTGGAAGTTGCAGACTTCTTGTTCACAACAGCAGGACACTGTAGAAAACGTACCCTGAAAAAAACACCCAAACCCAACCCCTACCAAAGTTCTTTCCCACATTGTAACACAAAGAATAATTTTATTTTCAATGTTACATTAGAGACACAGTGATACTTCGTACTCATAAGGAGTTTATCAATGCCAAGAACAGGGAATTGTGGGGGAATAAAACTTTATTTCTCAGTTAAACTACCCCTTATTATTTATGAAAACTGTTCCCTGGTTAAGAAACCAGAACACCTCTTCCAAAAAATTTCTACCAAGAAAACCTTTGTTTACAGCTTAACACCTTTGGTGGCTTACAAGGATACTGAAGGCCTCCAACAATCCACCCCAAATCTCATTTCTCTTTGTCACCTTTGTGCCCTTGATCCTATCATGCTCCAGCTACTCATAATTAAAGCTATCAGTCAGGCAAATACCCTGACATGTTCTGAGTGAGAGAAAAGGTAGCAGACATCGTGCTGAGGTGTTGCTAATGTGGGAACCGTGGACAACAAGTTCAAGCAGTGAATTTGTGACAAGAAGAGGAAAAATAGATGCTGAACTTAAGGCAACTGGCTAGAGCTACAAACTGCCTTTTACATTATTAGTTTGAATTGGTGTCACTATAGAATTACCATGATTGGTGCTAACTAAAATTGTTGCTAAGCATCTCAAGGACTGCATCAGGAATAAAATTAAGTTTAAACATATGGGGGTAGGGGTGATGAGGATGGGACAGGCAGGAAAGGCTTAGAAAAGCTTGCCTTGCTACTTCCCATGTCATTTTTTCTGCACTGCTCTGAAAGAGATGACAGCCTTCACTTGTTTCATTCTGGCATCTTTTCATTAGTGCTAAATTTGCTTTCAAAAATCAAGCAGTAGCACCAGGAACATTGTCTTTGATTAGAGCAATTTTAAAGCTGAGCTCATTCTTAAGTACCTTGCTGAATCAGTGCCCAAGTTTTCAGCGCCTATTCTTGGCCTTCAAAAACATGTAGAATTGCACTGTTAGTTTGATAAACCAAGCAGATCTCTCAGGGAAGTGTGTATTTCCAGACTTGAGCTTTCTCTCTTTCCCTTCGAAAAAAACAAAACAAACAACTGCGTGTTACAAATCTATCTAGATTACTTTATTTTTTCCTTCTAAACAGTTGAACAGATTTTAAGCCATAAGCATTATCGATTCTGACTTACCACTTCATCTGACTCACTGAATTTCATCCAGTCATTTCTGTTTTGAACCTAATAGCCTGTAAATGAACTAGAACTTTTCTCCTGGGTAGACATGCAATCAAGGAAAACATTGATTTTAAATTTAGTGTATTGTTTTCAAAAAATGTTTTCTCTGTACGTCTCTATTTAAAAATCTGACAACAGAGCAACCTTAAAACAGTCTCAGGATATCACACTGTCTGGAGAAAGAAATTTCTACAAAATACTCATCTGACAATAAGGAGTGATGCAGAATATTATATTAGTGAAAAAAAACCTCTAACTTTGTATTCAGTTCTTGCTCCAAAATCCCTAGAATAATTTCTAAGGGAAGCAAACATTATCTTATTCCAGATCTATTTACAAACTCAACATTCCATAATTGTGTCTTATTTGCAAGTGTTATGAGAATGCTGTTGTGTTGATACCCTTAGCTTCATGAAACAAACAGTTTGAACTGTATTTCTTGACATGCAAGGGACAGCTTTCTCATATAATTCACTAGAGCTATTTTTGTGGAGGAATAGAAAGATCCAAACCCAGGAATGGAACTAAAATGGAGTTCTCCATTCATTTCTAAAAGGATCCTACTTCAGAAATGTTTGTGTAAAAGTACAGAAGACCTACAGCGCTGGAGTCATGCAAAAAGGGCAGTCTTCATAGGACCAAATTGGGTTTTGTCGTTGAAAAGCACAAATTCACAAAGATCATGTAAAGCTCTTCTGTTACTGAGATGCTGTCTGTGAGGTTAGGTTAACCTAACTACTAACAGACCTAATGTACTGAAATTACTTCTGGGCATCAGGCAAATATAAAGAGACTCCTTTAAACCTTGTCACGCCCTACACACAGACAGGTGAGAGAGTGAAAAACAGGGGCTGCTATGCTCTCTCCATACTGGTGTGGGCTGCTTCTGAGTGCAGTGATTCTCCTGTGCAGTCTCTGACTGTTTCTGGATCTATATCTTATCCATTGCATGTTCAAAGTGATCGTATCAGAACCCAGCATCCACCCTATAGCATGTCTTTTGCTTTGAGTTGAATGAAATCACAGTAGAGTTAAAGCGTTAGGTATCTTTTTATCACAGAGTTCACAAAGATACATTTGCTGTTCTGGCCAGCTCTAACACATGAAGAGGTTTCATGATAGTTTGAAGGCAGAATTTGAAAGGCTCCTGGGCATGGAGGGGACATGAAAGAGGAAACAAGAGGTGCTGAGGTGAGGTGTGAAACCCGTTATCAGCGGTGGAGATGTTTCAACAATGCCTAGAGTATCAGAGGTGTTAAAATCAAAGATGTAAGTGTATTGTTTACAGTGTGAAAGCCCAAACATAGGACACCATAGCGTATTTCAAAACTGTTTAAGGAAGCCTGCACAGTGTCAGCTTCTTCTCTGTCTAAGCTCTAGAGGAATCTTAGCAAAGGTCTCCGTTTCATGCCAGAAATGTTAAGAAGCTTAACAAGCCTGATGGCTCAGCTCTACAGGAGAGCAATCTTTGTTAGTGTAGCTCCCAGTGTTGTGCAGCTGCTTCCTGCTAGTCTGGCTAGAAATGTCAGACCACATAAAGATCTGAGAACAAAACAGCAACAGAGAGTTTTCCTCTCATCTGACTTTTCAACAGAGGCATTATTACATTTTAATATTTCCATTCGTATTGCCTGCACTCAAAACAGATAGTATACAATTTTATCCCAAAGCACATCCTCTTGGTCGTATTTTCTACTGCAGTAAACTGAAGGACACACAATATGCTTTACATTTTATACCTGAAGTAGCATTTTCTCAGCCTAGGAACTTTCAGTGGTTCATCCAAACAAGATAACTTTTTTTGTCCCCCACCTCTGTCTCCATCTGCCATCTTCCTCCTTTCTGAGAAAAAATATAAATAAAACAAATGCTTTTATAATGAAAAGAGTCTGAATGTTAAGTAAGTTCCTCAGAGTTTAGCTGCCATCTTTCTGAAGGGCTTCTGATGGTTAAATAAAATTTGGCTTTATTGCTCTCATGATTCCTTTAAGTACATAAAGATAGAAATTATGCTGAAAATAAATTTATTTTCTTTTAAACTTCATGTGCTTTTCAAAGATAACCAACAAGGCTAATTCACATATTTCTCCCCACTGACTGGAAGAACACCTTTGTGGGTATCATTTCATTTGTATTTCCCCTATTTCTCCATAGAGTATGCGCTTCCATGTTAGAATTGTTGTTCCTATCTGTGAAATCTATATCAAGTTTAAGACTTTTAGACCCAGATAAGGACAATGAAGAATATGTCAGAAATATAGAAGGTTGCAAATATGGTGGAAGAAGAGTTGCCAAATTTCTTTTTTTGTCATACTGTAGGAAATAATACAAAATAAAAGACTATAGTGAAGTCTTTTAGTTGACAGGGATGATTTTTTTTATTCTCTTTTGGTTTCTATTCCCATCTAACCAGTCAGAGGTTAGTACAGAAAACAGAAGCTGATAGTGATTTTCCAAATTGTGGTTACATGAATGGCTAAGCCCACTCCCTTGAAATGGAAAAAACAAAGTGGAGATTACAAAGTTCTTTTCAATATCATTGTTCGGTTTTACTCTCCTTGGATCATTTTGTTCAGGCAGCTTTTACCACGTGCTCAAGTGCTTCACACATAGCTTGAAAGACCAAAGAAGTAATTTATTAGATAATACACGCAACAAACAACTACACTTTCCAAGCTATTAGTCTAAGAATTCATACATTCACAACCCCTAGTAAGAAGACCATGAGTGTTTGCAGGCCAGGCAGTGATCAAGGAGGAGGTGAAAGGTCAGTCTCCACTGCTCTGTGGAAGAGGCCGATCCTCGATATTGCTGTTTTGCTGTCTTATGACTCCCTGTTTTTTCTTTTAGGGTTTTATGCACCAAGTCTCCATGTTGGTGTTTTTCCTCTTAGATTCTCAAGCTGCCATGAGGTTGCAGTTTTAGCTTCTTTATCTTGCATGACTCTATGCTCTTCCTCACATCTCTTTCTCACAATAAAACAATTTGCTCTGACATTTATTGCTAGGTTTTGTAGCCAGGCTGCATTGGAGCCACAGAGAGCTGCATCCCTTGGCAGAGGAATACAGGAAGAGGGTTACAGTTAAGAATGTCTTTGTATTGTCTGTGCTTATGTACATTTAAACAGAGATGAGCACAGTGGTTGATCCAACTCTGAGCTATTGTTTCAAGGCACCTGTAGATGCAAGAAGATATTACATATACGTGGTTTATATGTGGTTCAAATTACCAACCAGCTTGAGTCCTGCTTCCTCATCTGATTCAATTTTGTCTGTATCTTTGGAACACATGAGTTTTCCATTGAAACAGTGGGAGTACAAGTGATAACTGTATGCACATCCTCATTTTCCTTTTGTTGGCTCAGGGGTTTAGCTTCCTGCCCTACAGGGAATTTTGGATAACTCATTGTCAAGACAACTCTCAGCAGGATCAAGGCCTTGCATGAAAAACTATGTTTGCCACAATGAACGCTTTAAAACAAAGCACAAACGCACCAGACAGTGGGTGGTAGTTCAGGATGGTATCTGATGCCAGAACATTTCCACGGAAAAAGAAGCTGAACCACAATTACTCTGTTCTGTGGAAATAATTAGATTTTTTTGCTTCACACTGGTTGGTTTTCTTCATCTCTTTTTAATTATATTGAAATTATTGATGTGAATTAAAAGACAAACAAAATTAGAAAAACTAGGAGGGAAGAACACTATACAGAAGAAAACATGCCAGTGTCTTCTAAACAGATAAAGGGGTTTGAAGATGCTGAATAGAGCAAAAAGGAGCCCCATTACATAAATTATGTTGGTCAGTGATTTGGAACAGAGAGCATGCTTAATCCTGTGAGAGTGCAATACCTTGCATGATGTACAAGTGCCTCACAGACAGAAATAATATTATCACCATTTATAATATAAATGACCATATCTGTGTAACAGGGTTCATTACTAGATAATACCCTATCTGGACTGAAAAATTAAATTGTACAACAATAGAAGCACAATAGTTCCCTTGACAATAGAGCTGCACAGCTGCTAAACTGAAATAAGTCCCTGCAAGGACATTCAGAGTCCTCCAAAATGCAACATATCGTGTGCTCACAAACCCACTGGTCTGTAGAATTCACTGTTTATTATTTGTGTATGTGAGAAATTCTTTTTTCTCATTCAAATTGTTGCAGCTTTTCTTATATGTGGTTCCACTAGAAATCCACTTTGCTTCAAAAATCCTGAGCTTTTTGAGCTATACAGCTGCCAGAAGATTCACAAATACTCTTAGAGGGATGATGAACTAATATTGGATTTACCTATTAAAGACAAGAGCGTCTGAGAAGCCACTGTCTTTGGTCACTTCAGATTCTCCTGAGAGGGCCTTGAGGGAGGTTTGTGAAGCTGTGCTGACTCTCTCGTGCTAAGCCCATAAGCTATATTCTATTGGCTGAAGCTTTTCCAATTTGTGAATGTCTTTGGCCATATTAAGAGGAATTTGAGAAGAGCTTATGGAGAATTAGAAATCCTTATTCAGAACCCAGTAGCTTAGCTGCTGGTTATTATTCTGTGCTGCTGGTTTTTCTAATGTCAATTTCAATTATTTTCATTTCAGAAAAATCATCTCAATAACACATTGGGAGCAGGAATAGTACATGGAACTGTTTGGAGGCTACTGGCTCAATAAATGGAATTTCTGTCCCACCCATCTATTCTGCAGAATTTTTTTACAACTATTAATCTTTTTTTCTTTCTTTTTTCTTTCTTTTTTTTTTAAAGAAAAAGAAAAATAGGTAAAGGTGAATATTATTTTGTGCTGAAAAGAAGCCTTATCTTCCTCTATGGGATTTAAGAATTCTTGCTACTTAGTATTTCCTGAGGTTGGAAATCTACCATGACTCCACTATTGGTATTCTAAGTATGGCTCAATTTCATTTGGATTATATCATTTAGGAGCTGGAGGATGACAGCAGCCGAGCCTTTAAAATGCCAATAAGTTCGACTGAGATCACTCTTTAGTCCATAACCCTGTTCTTTGCATCATACTAAGTGAGTGCCAGTATTTGCACCTCTGCAAAGACAGATTTATTTGGGGTATTTGGTCAGTGAGCTATTTTAAAATAAATGTTATGCAAAAGAAGTTATTAAAATAAAATGCTATACCAAGGGCATATATTTAAAATAACCTAATTTTCAGACACTATACTTTATCCCAGATTCCTTCTGGGTAAATTTATGCATGGAATTCATCAGCCTAAATATCTAAAATTACATGAGGCTAAACCAAGCCTTTGTTGGTCATATAGACTGTCCTGTCTAATACCATGCAAACAGATTTTCTGCTTTCAAGATCACTTAAAGCTGGGTAAGGAGAGGTGAGCTTAGCTTCATGGCCAGTGCAGCACAGGCATAGCAGAAAGAGTTGGCAGAATAACAACTTTTTTCTTAGGAGTGAAGGTCCACATTACAGTAGAAAAATAAAAGTCTGTTTCAACGAACACCCTATGTAGAACTAGAAGTCTAGTCAGGGAGCAAAAAATCAGGCAGAGGAAAGAGAGCTGCAAAATTTGCATAGGAGGAGAACTGTTTCATGTGAAATGTCAGGATGAAAAACATAAGGTAAATATGTATATACTTAGAGTCATATTGTTATGCTGGGAAGTACTAATCACTGCCATCGCTCATGGACCTAGTGAACAGCTAGATAAGAACTGTTAATAATTGCAAAATTCATATAGAAATACTATCTCTAAATAATTTCTAAGGAAATTATGGTTAAAACATCCTATAGCTTTTCTATTGTGTAATTGGTGCTTTTTAATGTTTTTTATTCCCAGGAGCCTACCAAGAAATACATTGGAAGTGCGAGGTCTCGAAATGTAACTTTATGCCTTTACAGCATTTGTTTCTCTAAAAATATTAGGTATCTCTGCCTGATCCACCATTTTTTTCTCCTACAAATGGGCTTTGAGAACCCAGAGATTTTCTCTTGTAGCTTGACAAGTAGAAAGAAGTGAAGTATGCTGAAAAATATCCTTATTTTTTTCCTTCCAGACTTCACATGAAACAGAGGGACTGGATCTTCATCTTCTGTCTAAAACCTTTATGCCACAAATACCTTTAAACTTCTCCATCCACGTGCTGTCTCCTCCCCTGAACAAGAAACAGAACAATAAAAAGAAGGTGTTAACCTAGCTCAGGTTTTCAGTTTCGATCACTGTCACAAGCCTTGAGCTCTCCCATGGGAGAGGGGAGGAAGAGGCCATGTGGATTCCTTCTTCTTGTGACAGTTATAGTGTTCATAAACACTATGGACTCATGTTCAGCCTTCAGCTGTGCACTGCTAGAAGATACTGAATCCAAAAACTGGATGGGGATGAAAAAATAGTGCCATCTTTGCCATGGGACAGAATTGCAGTTGCTATTGCCTTTTGCGGGTAATCTCCACTAAACCTTTGTTATGGATAGGTGTCAGCTATTGTGTATGGAAATGCTCTGTTTCTACTCTCCCCTTTCTTTTGATGCTGAATAGTATTAAGTGTATTAACATACACTATAAAACATCTGTTGGTATTTACTAGATACAGAAAGCATTTACCAAGATCAGTGTAGATGATTGCTACACCAAACACTGGTGTTTCTAGAAGGTCCTCCTACCTGAATCTCATCCTGTTTCCTGACTACTTCAGTTGCTTCTTTGTGCTCTTCCAAGCCATGGCTATGACCTCAGTTTATATAGTGTTCAGAAATAAATTAATGAAGGAGAATATAATCAACATCTCATGAAAGGAAGGAGTGTAAAAGATACTAGTAGGATCAGAGAGAAAGAATCCAATGTTGTTCTAGGCTATATATCTGAAAATCATTCATCATTGAGCCACTACATTGGGAAGATAGTACTGGAAAAGTTGGTACCCACTGTAACAGGGACTCTGGCCATGGTAAGAGTACTGATGAACCTTGCCACTAACTTGACTAAACGTCAGATGCAATCCAGAGATCATGTCATAGGTGATGGACCTACTGCATTCCTTGGGGAGATGCAAACTTTGGAAGGAACCATTTCCTTATAGTGCTGAAAGATATGAAGTATATATAACTGGGGTTTATTTTGACAACTTTCATGTCCGTGCTGAGAGGCTCTTCTGTCAGAGGAGGTTTCCATTTCCCTGCACAGACACCGGTCAAAACAGCAGATGCACCAAAGAGTTTGCAAATTTCCTGAATTTCTGTGTGAACACACAAGCCATATGACCTATTTTCTGAGGTTCTGTGACAAAATCCCCTTTTTTTAACTTGTTTGTTAGAATCTCTCCTAACCAGTCGTCTTCCTGTGAAACATAAATACCTACCAAAATAGAATCTCATAAATGAAGAAAAAGAGTGTTCAAATTAAAGGTAATTTTTCTATTGAGTAATCAAATTGGAAAAGCACTTTTGTCATTCATCTAGGTCACATTTTTATTGATACTCCAACAGCTTTTAGCCAGCACAAGGTGTTGAATAAAAAGAGTGCTACACAAACAAGGAGAAGGGAATAATCTATCCCTTCACCTGTTGTCTATGGTCCTGTTAATAAAATCCGGTTTGCAGATTCCTGCACCACAGGAGCACACTGGTGATTACTGTTCAGCTTGTTGTCCACCAGGACTCTCAAACCCTTTTCTCCATAGCTTCTATTTAGCTAGCCAGTCCCCAGTTTATTGTGTTGTATGGGGTTATTACAGGCCTGGTGCAAGACTTTGATTTGTCCTTGCTGAAATTCATGAGGTTCCTGTTGACCCATGTCTCCAGCCTGTGAAGGCCCCTCAGAATGGCAACCCTACTCTCCAGCACATCAACCACTCCCCCAGTTTGCTCTTGTTTGACAGCCCATTGGGTGTCTATTCGATGCTGCCAGTAATTAATGAAGAATTTAAACAGTATTCGTGCCAGTATCAACGACCAAGTAGTGCTACTGGTACCCAGCTGCCAGTTGGACTTTGAACCTCTGACCATTAGCCCTTCAGGCCAACAATCCAGCAATTTTCCATTCACCTTATACTCCATCTATCCAAAACATATCTCTTCAACTTAGCAACATGGAACACCATGCTGAGAATCTTGCTGGAGTCAAGGCAAACAACATCTGCTACTCTGTCTCCTTGTCCATAAATCAAGTCATCTCCTCATGGAAAACAAATCAAGTTGATCAGTTGTGCTTTCTATTGCTAAATCCATCCTGGATGTTCCCAGTAACCTTCTTGTCCTTCATGTGCCTGCAAATGGTTTCCTCAAGGATTTACTCCAATGTCTTCCTCAAAACTGGAGTTAGATTCACCAGCCTGTGGTTCCCCAGATCCTCCTTCTTGCTTTTCCTCTTGCATGTTTTCCTTCCTCAGGGTGAGGATAGATGCCTCAGACTCAATTACACACCTTCCCTTTTCCTTTCCACCCCCTTAGAGTTGAATCATACTCACTCTTCATTCAACAGACCTGTAACTTATGGTGAGAAAAATGTTCATTCATGTGGACCTCTGTTCATAACAGTGGATCTGTGACATCCTGATGACAGAGAAGGCTGAAGTGATAAATAGTGGAGGGCTAGTTTGGGATTTGGCCTCCATTTGTGTGGAAAAATTCTAGTGAACCCTATTGCAGGTACTATTTTAAGGTCTCAGCTGGCTTCCTTAGCTGTGGGATTTTTTTCTGTTGTCACATACATTATTTTGCTGGATATGAGAAATCTTTGGTTCAGATACAGTACAATCCACCCTTTCTCACATGCTTATAAGAGGACTGCCTTAAATTTCCATAGGTGTCTATATACAAAATTAATTCCATGGTACTGTCTGAGTTTCAAAGCATTAGGCATCTCAGTGAGTACAGTTGGTCCTATTAAACATGTTTGCACACACAGGTGATAATTTCATTCTGTGAAATATCTTGTTACACAAGAGATCAATTAAGGCGACTGTGTCTGCTGGAAACTCAATTAGAACTAATCAGTTTTATCCTACTAATCTCAGAAAGGAGTTTACTTGTACTGTCAATGGAAGGACCTGGACATATCATTTAAATCTCTTACCTTATTTAGAAGAGGTTTAATCTTCCTATTTCTTTAGGTGTACCTTAAATATTTTGTTTTGTCACATCCCATCTGGCAGTTCACAGGATAAACAGTCATTCAGTTAGGGATTATAAGATTATTTCCACTTCATGTAAACCTTCCTACTTTTAGCAATTTGTTCTGCAGCAAAGGAAACAGCAACAATGCAGGTATCTTCCGATGTGTCTAAAAGTGATACTTCAGATCATCTTTCAGAACTTTCAAAACCAGGCTTTTGTTAGCTGCCCTTCCATGTCATATCTGACAGTCTTCACCCAATTAGTTCAGACTGCTTCTTTGAGAAGCAGAATCTCTCTTGTAATTAGTCTGAAGAATATTTGATGCTCAAAGAGGAGCTTTAGCAGTTTTTGGTTCTCAGGCTGTTTCTGTGGAAATTGCTGCTGATCTAGCCACGGCTGGTCGTGCTGCCCCAATACTTGCTGAACCTGCCAGAGTAGCAACTACTGCTACTTTTCCATCCATATGCAGAGGATGTTCCATCAAGCAGTGGCCACTATGTCTTCCCTTTCTGCTGTGGGCACGCTGGTCTCCAAGTGTGGCATCATTAGCTGGTCTGAGTCCTCCCAAAACCTCCATTGGGCAGAACTTCTCCTTGTCCCCAGTATTTAGTGAGTGAACAAATTCCTTTCATCTCTGTGGGCAAGGGGTAAACTGGCGCAGAAAGTGCTGAGCTTTATCAAGAAGGTATCCCAATGCAATGTCCCATTTCTTTCTTTTTATAAACGATCTCATCCTCTGCAGGTCACTGCGGTGTGATGGGGAAGAAGGTCTCCTGTGTCTGTATTCCAGCCCACCTGTGCAGATGGGTTCCTGAAAATAGTCTCTCAGATGCCATAAAAATGGGATATGGCATTCATTGCAGTCTATGTTTATATAGCTTCCAGCTGATTAGGGGGATTCTTTAAAATGTAACAAATGAAATGGGAACACAGAAGCAAAGGTGAAGCCAAAAGAAAACAAACAAAAGAAAACACCTTTAAAAGTCATAGAAATGGCAGCACAATTTGCAATAATCACTTTCTAAGAGAAATGGCAAAGTACATGAAAAAGCCCTACACTGTTACTATAATGAAATTAAATACTTCTCTGTGAAGGAAATTACAGGTGTTTTCTATCTATCTAATGTCAGTGCAGGTTGCTGAAAATACATTGATGCTTCATTTACATTTTGAGACCATGAAGTGTCAGGATGCTCTTTGTCTATTTGATTCACCTTTGCAAAGAAGGGAAAGAGGAGAGAAGTGTTACATATCTGGCATTTTTACAGCTCAAATTATACTTTTCTGCAGTGAAAAATTCAAACTACAAATTATATTTGACCAATTTGATTCCTGTGACTTAGTGAGGCCAGGCAGCAAAAAGGAGGACCTCTCACAAACCAGGTCTGTATGTAAAAAGTCCCAGTCAAAATAATAGTCTGTCATTCCTCTTCCAAAAGGCACTCGTGCAAAAAATTAGACACGATTGTGTGTCTTCATGATGAGAAATAAATCATGTCTCCACCTACCTAGTCCTCCTGAATTAGAGTGGATCCTGTAATGACAGTGTACAACCAGACAAATGAAGTGAAAGAAAATTAACCCTTGCAATGTAATGTGTGATGATATGAGGAGACTGAAGAACCCATCCCTAAGTGTTCCTTCTGAAAAGCTGCTGCATCATCAGCCGAGAGGAAGTTTTTTAGAAACACCATAGCAGCATATTCATGAATACTCTCAGCAGCCAGAAATACTGCCTCTGTGTTTTAATAATATAAACTTTGCTTGCTTTGGGTGTGTATGTGTGTTTATTTTTTCAGCTGTTACAACTTGCCCATAAAGATTTGCTTTGTTTACAGACAAAGGTGAAAAAGTCTGTTTGGCATCCCAAGTGTCCTGAATCCTAAAATCAAATTTATCTTAAGTTATATTACAACTATTTTTAAGTTATATATTGTAAACCGTACAGTTCATGGTGGCAAGACAATTTTCTTTCACTAAGGAAGGCCCTCAGATAAACAAAGATGGCAATGGAGAACATCTTTAACAAATGTTCAGGAATTTAAGCCTGGATTCACCCCATTTAAGGCACTTAATTAAAGTGTCTAAATTTAGAGCTTAAGTTCTCTGTGTTCCCTGTAAAATCAGTGGAAAGATAGAGACATTTCCAGAGAGTGCATCAGGTCTGGACTGATATTTAATGCTGGCTTTATTACTGTTGAGAGAACCTCACATTATTAAGTTCTCAATATAAGTTTCTCAGGTAAATGCAATTGAGGCAGAGGAATTTGGCCTAATTATAATTATAAAACTGTAAGGAATTGATAGACTTTGCCTCTCACAAAAATGAGTTCATATAATGGAAGGAATCTATGTGATTCTGTACACAACATAATATATTTGTCACCTCTGGAATAAAATATGGTGTGCTGTATATCAGCAGCTGGGAAGGCAAACTGTAATGTACAGCTTTGTGTAAGTCCCCAGTCTGGAAAGGACTGCAAGGTATTTGAGGTACCGACACACAATCAGTAGAGAGAATTTTAGTATTAAGTATCCATGGAAAAAAGCCATTCACAATTGAAGTGAATGGAAAACAATTTCTTGAGAGGATGAAAACGTGAGTTGTCTTGTCAAGGCCCTTCTATCCTATAGATCAACTGTTTTAAATACAAAGAATAGATATGCAAATCACTAGTTCTCCAGACATGATCCATACAATACGTATGCAGTCTTGTCTTCTCCTTTGCAACTGCTAAACTGCTTTGGAAAACATGAAAGAAAAAAACTAACTTGCTTATCTAATAACAATTGCTCACAGATGATACAGCCATAGTCATGTTAAATGATTCTGAATGAAAACACAGTCCTTGCTATTAGGAACATAAGAGAGATGAAAAAGAAGCAGTCTATGGTATAGTACAGGGCATGCTGTGGGAAAGTATGACAAATTCCATGTCTTCAGTGTCACTGTTAGTATCACTCACATATGTAAATATGATATATTTGGCCTGAATTTCTTTTGAATTATAAAGTGCAAAAATGTTAGTAGTAGCTGATTTGCAGAAGCCTGGCTATCTTGTATTTCAAGCTCAGAGCAGCTGAAAAATGCACTGAAATGACATTGATGCAATACTAATGGAGTTATTTCTGGAGTTGCTTCTAATTAGACTGATATTTGCTGTCTCTTCCCATTCTAGAAAACATGAAAACTAGTCCAAAACTATTGTGTCTTATGCAAACTTGTATGTCTTATTAAGTCATGGTTTAACTAAAGAGCTTCAGTAATGCTTGAGATTCTATGTGAGGTTCTAATTGTAACAGACCCCAAAAGAATCAGGGTTCACACAAATGTTTGTATTCAAAGAGTAGCCTAAATAAATATCCTGGATGTTACATCAGCCCTGAAACAGCTTATATTACATAGAAAGCAAATTATACCTTCAGCTGAAAATATGAATGTATTAAAACATTTCCAAATTTGAAACAGCTCCATTTACTGATTGCTGTGAGTAAGAGCAGAGTTTAGCCTTTCATTCATGTATTCAGCTGCACAGTAGTAGCTCTGTTCTACAAATACAAGGCAAAGGAAGGCCTTTGCTACAGAGAACTTAAAATGTATTTGTGTGATGTAATATGTGGATGCCATAGCAGCTAGGAAGAGAGAAAAGTGGTAATAATGTTTTTTTATGTAGTTCACATATTATCTTTATATGATACACGGGCTGTCTCTGTTGGCCAGCTATGACACAGCTGTAAGCTTTCCGGTAGAAGGAGATCTGGATTTAAACATAGGAATTACATTAAATTCCTCATTCATAAATATGAGGTAAGAGGGGAAGTAGCGTATGTTTCCACATCAGCCTGTCAGACTTGCTGAGGCTGCTATGGGGGCATTAGAGCAGAATGTAGTTATTGGGATAGTGATGAGGCTCTCATCTTTGATTGTTAGATAGCCAGGACTTCATTACTGATCGTAGTCCTTCACTTAGGGACAGACCCATGCAAAGGACATGAGATAGAAAACCAGCAGAAAACCGCGGAGAGAAGTATATTCCTAAAACAGAGGTTTTATCCCCAGATAACAACAGAAATAATTCCACATAAACAATTTTATTAGCACATATCTTCAGCCAGTTCCTCACATAGCTTCTGCCCACCCTTGGACTGTTCCACAAGGGAAAAAGTGAGCACACGTGACTAGCAAACAGATCAGAGATCTGGATGAAGAACAGAGCCAGGAACCTCTCCCAGTGTACTTCCTGCAACCAACTACCTCCCATTTTAATTAATTGAACACAACTGTGTTTTCTAATGTTCATGAAAACAATAAAATCCCTTAGTTTCAGCTGCTGCTTTTATAGCTCCACAGGATCACTGCCTTGGAAACTGTAGGGCATCACCATAAGTACAGTCAATGACAAAAGCAGCTTTAGGCTCAATCATCAGCACTCAAAAGTAGGATTCAGGTCAAAGTCAGATCCCAGTGTAGCTTAGGAAAGAAGAATGTCCTCATTGGAGCAACGATTTTTTTGAAACCAGGTGAAGGAGCCCCCAAAGCACTGGGCAACTTTGTGAGCTATGCAGTATTGGAGAGCAGTCACAGAGAAAGTGTTGCATCCTTCATTTTTGTCCTGCCTCTTTCGGTTCTGCTGGCCTTTAAGATCAGGGCTACATGTTTTTGCTGTGCTTTGGGATTCATCACTGTCCACTATTTGGATTTAACATCTTCTTTACTTTAATCCAGTTGGTATCAGTAGTACCAGAGAAAGGATTATGGGCACTACATTTTATATGATTTATAAAAATATTTCTCTCGTGCAATTATTATTTATTCTTTGAAATGTTAGCATTCACTTTTACCATTAGAGGGCTGTATTGTTACTTTGTCATCTGTTGCCTATTGTATACTTGTTTGTATCTGTCAAAAGCTACCTGTAATAACATAACCATGACACAGGCAAGTGTCCTTCCTTTCACCCAATAAGTGGTATGTATCTTGTTTGCTATCAATGTCAAGACTACAATAGAAAGAGGTAAAGCAGTAAGTGTTCCATAAAATTCCTTGGTTAACCTTAGAGGTTATTTCTGCTACTGCTGACTCAAGAGATGATTGGCCTACTTTCTCAAGGGGAAACAGATAGAGCAGACTTTTACAGTGAAATCTGAGAGGGAGGTCTCAGAGAGAAAATCTGTCCTCACTGAAGTCAGGGAGGAAATATGCCACTGAATTGGATTCAGGATTTGTCTTGCTTCTATCCTAATGCATTGAAAGTCAACAAGGAAAACTCTTACCACTAACTGAGGAGGTTAAGATGAAACTTTACACATAACCACATCTATATCTTCATATATACATACACAAATTAAGGTGAAGCAGATAGCACTTTCCAAAGTTACCTGAGTAATGCAGTACCAAATCCAACTCTGTACAACACCTGGTTATATCAAAAGACAAAATTATTTTATATTTGCCATTATAGTGAGCTCACTGGGCTTTGTTAACTGACTTATCTCCTGCATCCAGATTAGAAAATGTCAAACCATTGACTGACTGTTCTTCTGAGCAGTCAGTATCAAAACAATACTCTACTGTATTGCTGGGCTTCAGGGTACATTTTCAATGACACAAGTGACACACAGACACTGACTTTCATTATCTGGACTAGAAATTGTTTCAGAGGTTAGGGACGTTAGGGGTTCTGACGCTATATATCAGGAGAAAATTCTATCAAACTACATTGTTAACCAGGGCACACACATGAAAGATTATCATAACTCTTCATGAATAAAGCTACGTTCTCAATTCAGCAAATCTTTTCAAGACATGATTATGCCCTTTGATGTTCAGTAAGGCATTTTAGGAGAACACAGTAGCCATCTAGAGAGGTGCAAATGTTGAAAAAAATAGAAATTCAAACCTTAGTATTCCACATCAAAATAATTAAAATAAGATAAAATAAAATAAAATCAAATAATTTTTAAAACCCAGTTGGTTAAAACACCAATATGTTTTGTAAAGCCAGTAGGAAAGTTTGGTCCTTAAAAGAGTTGCTCTGCTGGTTTTACATTCTGGTCAGGGTCCCTAGTATATCTCCGCCCCTGACATTTGGACAGGGAAAGTAACTCTGTATAGAAATGGCATAGTAGTCATACGGATCTCCACTGAAGGCTTTGAGAAAATGGAAGAAGAAAGGACACCAAGCTATTGTCCTCTCTGCTTCCTAATATTAGACTATGCAATAAGAAAAACAGCTTTCAGAAAAAGAGACACAAATTGAATTTACCTTCCTAACATGTAGACCACAACATGTCTACCATGAGCCATGGTATTTATTTTTATACACACTAGCTGCACATTAGCCACACAAAGTCGTGGGGGAGGACAACAGCCAAACCAATAAGCAAAAAAAAATCAAGGATTGTCCCTTTTATATTTTGCCTAAAGGCAAATTTATTTTTTAGTTTGCTTTTAACTGACAGCATATCAACATATGGATTAACTCCCTCTTGTCATTATTGGCAAGAATGCTAATGTGTCCTTTTAACACTTGTTGTGTCACCACATTACAGACTGTTTTAGAGAAAATGTTCATGAAGAGTTGATGGAAAAATTCTGCCAGAATTCATGCACACAAATTAATGTTGATTAGTTTGTTGTGACAAAAAAACCCAACACTAACATTTCTAAACTACTAGGAAAAAGACAAGAAGAATTTTTTTAAAACATCATGAACACTGTCACCATCAGGAAAATAAAAAAAAAAAAACCCTCAGTAAAATATTGGTAAAATTCTTCTAATAATTATGTCTACTTTTCTTTTATTTGTTTGCATTATCCTATGGCCTTCATCTTTGAATTTTAACCACAGACCAGGATCCCAGTGTGTCAAGTGCTGTAGGGAGTGGTGCTGTGGACATATAAACCTGTTTTCTGCTCAGAGAGACTAGAATCAAAGTATATGACAAAACAGATGGACAGAGACAGATGGGAGGAGTAAAGGAAAACAATGAGGCAAGATTTGTGGGTGTGCTTGGCTTCTGATCTCAATACACCAAAAGCCCAGCAATCCCCACTTTTATGAGTACCACATCAAAGAATGGTGGTTTAAGCAATGGTTTGAAAGGGAATAACAGAGTTCTATGGAAGATTGTAGGAAATAAAAGATAGGTGGAGGTGTCACTTGATGCCTGAATATATGCAGTTCAGTATTTAACATGGGTGTGATGAAAGTTAGCCTCAAAGACCACCTGGAGGAGGGAAATGACAACTTGATACTGCAATAAGACCTGAAAAACTTGGAAAGTTAAAAAAGTACTTTGATGCAACACAGAAGGGGAGAGCAATTGCAAAGTGTGAAAGTGAAAGTGATGGACTAGGAAAGTGACCTTAGCAGCAGCCTTCTACAGGCACACTGGCAGAGCAAAACTGCCTTTGACAGGAACAGACAACATGATGCCACAGCAACAGAATTGTAAGATGGCAAAGCTTTAAGAACTTAAATGGACAATAAAACGATATATTTGCAGTGCTCTGCAAGCTCCCACCACCACTGAAAAAGAATCTGCCACATTTAAAAATAGGTTTTACATGTCAATGTTAAAAAGCACTCTAAATTAAAGATTAAACCTAGATTACAAACCTAAAAGATAGATCACTTGCATCTGCAATGATGCAGAAAAGGGATGTCTCGGAGGTAAAAGACAAAGATGCATTTCTGAGGAAAAACATGCCAGGAAGCACTTCTCTGTAGTGAAAGCAGTAAAAAGGAAAGATAAAAAGAGCATGAGGAAGACAGGCTACACAGTGAGGTCATCGGAACAGGTAAAGGAGTTAGAGAAAAGGCAGTCAAGAAACATCTGGTTTTAACAGGTAAATGTAATAGTTTAAGAAGAGCAAGAAAAAAAACAAGGCAAAGACATTCTGGTCGGGAGGCTGAGAAAACTATTTGTGGAACAAGTAAATGCTGGCTGCAGTGGGGGGAGTCTTGGAGACAGTGACAAGGTGATTGATGGTCAGGGTGAGAAAATCCACTAAAAGGGAGAAGAGTTGTTAACTAGGGAATAAAGACAGAAAAGATATATTAAATGTTTTGTGGCATTTCTTCCATAAATGCTCTGAATGCAGAAAGAAGACCCAGGGGAAAAGGCAATGGGGATGAACCAGGGTTTGATTCTAGCACAGACTACAATGGGACAGAAAAGAAAAGATTTAAGTATGAAAGAAAGCAAAATCCTGACAACCATATTAACAGAGGAAGGAGAATAGAAGGGAAATCAGGAAGAAAAGTGAACCTATACAAGGCTAAACTGTTGAGTGGGAGGAAAGATGGATGGTGGCAGGAGAGCAGTAGGTACGTACATGACCTTAGGTGAGCTACTTGCTGAAGAAGATTTTTAGTAAAAAGTACCAAAAAAAGAAATATACCTAGTGATTGCCAGTAACAAATGTCAAGGGGTCACTGAACAGAAGATAGACACCTTCAAAACTAGAGTCCTTATGAACAAGACTCTTTCTGACAGGACAGTAGGCAAATATTACATACTACATTTTTGCCTACAGGACAAGAGAGGGACTCAGTATGGTATGAAAGCCATGAGCAGAACTGCTGCAAAGGTCAAAAGTTAAGTTTAGAAAAACAATGAAAAATTCATCAGGAGGCCAGTATTAAGAGAAACATGCATTGGGGAATGGAATAAAAGATACTTTAGAAAAATGTAATTCTGTTTTGTTCTATTGCAGTCCACATATAACACACAGGAAAGGAATATTTTAAGATTAAAAATCCAAGACTAATCCAGGCTGCACTAGCAAGTGTTTGTCATCTCAGTATTTCTGGATCTCGCATTCATTGCTCAAGAGTTTATATTTGGAACGGAATGTGACTCAGAATGAATTAATGGCATCTGAGATAGGTATAAAAGTGACTCAAAAGGGAAAAGAAGGGAAGGAAAACAGTGGTGCTCAGATTCCTTGGGATGAGAATGTGTGTCCCCGTGTGTAATGACAGACTCTCACCTGTTGTATGTGGGATGAGGTGGCAATCAGTATTTTCAGAAGTGAGCTCTACATCTTCTCAAACCCCCCAAATCTGGCCACTATCCTTCACTGCCTGGATGTTTTCAGAACCAAGAGATGTCCATGGTTATTTCAAATTCTTCTAATTTGTTTTCCATTGGTACTTGCCTGCATTCAGAGTCACCTGCCATTATTGTCCCCTATCACTTCCTCTTTTCTAGTCCTGCATAACATATTTCACATAATTTTCTTGAAGCATCATATGGAATTTGTGCAGAACTTATAAATACTGAAAGTGAGAGAAAAACAGATGTGGAAGTAGGGTTAAAAGATCTCAGTCTGACTGAAAATGCTTCACAAATAGACATTTTCTTACAAGATTCTTTAGACAGCAGTCATAATGCCTAAATCACTAATTTCTGGGCATTTCCAAAGACAATGAGCAGGAGAGGCTGATGCTTATTTCTGAAATAATTTCCTCAGTCGTTTGGTTAATATTTCAGTGGCATCTGTTTCTCTGAACTAGTATTAGAGAACTTGAAAAATCTCATTCTCAATACCAATAGCAATTCTGCAGCCACATTTCACAGCCTGTCACCTAGGAAAGATCTGTCTTCCCCGATTTTAGCTATGCACAGTGAAATGTTTAATCACTGGTTTTCTAGAGTTCTTCTACAATTTCTGGAAATAGAAAGATACCTCCCACCCTCTGCTGTGACACAGAAATTGTACCTAGGGACTTCCAGAATATTAAGCTGTTCTTGCATGTTTAGCTTGATAAAAGAATACCAGAAGTTTTGCTCTAGGACTTCTGTAACCTGTAGACAATGTAAGAGCAGTACAATGAGAGCAATATACCACAAGAGCAGAGATAGGGTGTTGGTTCTTTTCTTATTTTTCATTCTAATAGTTGGAAGCATTTTATGAAAGCATGCAATTGCTATTAACTACATTTTAGAGGTATCCTGATTAAACAAATAATAATTTTAAAAACCCAAAAAATGAATTTTAGTGTTGCAGTCTTCTTAAAATTTAAAAAAAAAATTACAGAGATTGATCTGAAAGTCACTATATAAACACTCACAAAAGTTCTCACAAAAGAACTTTGGTTTGGTCTTTCTATCAGTTCTGTAGGAATTAATTTGGTCTCTCATTTCTTACCATGAAAATACACGGAATAATAGTTCTCAGCCCTCAGAGTTACTGTACGAAGAAATTAATGAGTATTTAAGAGTCACTTGTATTCTAAAATCATAAGGACTACACAAAAGCGAACACATTTTCTTGTAGGTAATGGAATATTTTCAGTGCAACCAGCTGTGCAAAAATTGGGAATACTGGACAAAAGAGAAATTTGGATTTCTTTCAATTCAAAGTTGCAATCCCCAGAAAATAAAAGGTAATATTAATTATATAAACAACTAGTTTATAATAAAAACTAGTTTATAGTAAAAGGTGTGTTCCCCCAGGCTTGTGAACTTTAGCTGAAGTTTTGCTTTACTTACAAATAGTATGAAAACCCCTCTCAATTTACTGTCTAGTAGTGACTGATAACAAGTGAAGCAAGGCTCAGATTTGTGTCTGAAGGGACCTTTAAAGCATCATTAGAAGCATTATACGACCACTCAGTACTGCTTTCTTCAGTAAGTTTTCCCCTTTTAATCAAACAAACAAGAAGCACTACAATCAATAGAACGAGAAAGAAATACCAATGTGTACTGATCTAGCAATCGCAAGACCGAAAGTGTAGAATAGGAACAGCAATGAGGATCCCAAGTCACCAGGCATTACCTGCAGGCCTAGAGTTTAAAAACTGGAAATTCAAAGTTAGGTTTTTGAAGTGTGGTCACATGCCTCCTTGATTTTCCAAAGCACTCAGAACCCAGCAGCTGCTGCCGAGATGCACGCCTATGAAAGCACCATTTGCGTATTTGTTATCCAGACATTCCCTGTCTCAGTGCCAAGTTCTCAGCTACACTGGGAGTGACTTTGAAGCCCATGGTAGCAGTGGGCATTCAGAAATTTTGTAAATCAGATCAATGCTTAAATATAGTCTTCAAAGTCAAAATTAAAGCTGCAGGTTCCAATGTGTGTTGTGTGGCAACACAGACAGGGAAAATGTTCAGCACTGAAGAAATATTCATAGCCTGTAGTGACTCAAACTATAGAGATGCTGTGCCAAACTGTGCAGTCCCTGTCGCTGGAGCCACAAATCCTGGGGGGGGACGAAAAGTGGAGATGTGACTAGGGGATAACTACAAAAAGAGGTTAAGAGCAAGGAAGTTTTGGGGAAGCAAACCCTAAAGAATGAAAAGGAGATATTACTACATCTTAAATACCTAATTAGGTACTTTCCAAGCACATAAGTAACCATAGGTCAAGGAGAAAGAGTGTAAGGCCTCTGTCAAGTGTCAGAGGAAATTTATTGACTGAAGTAAACATTGCCGAAATATTAAATGTCTAGACTCGCATTTCCAAGGAAAGGATGAGAGACAGATACTATAAAAAATGGAAAAGATTTTTTATTCTTTTAAGAAAAATGAAAATCAAATGAATCCAAACATCTTGGAACACAGAACTAATAGAAAGTAGCAGAGAAGATGGGAAAATCTTAAATATATTGTAAAACTCTTCTGAAATTTGAGGCAGGAGAACACAAATCCATGACATTAACTAGGGAAAAGCCAGCTGGGAGAGAATGGAGAAAACACAGTAGGGTACCAAAACTCTGTCTTATATATGCAAAATTGATGTTTAGTACACAGGAGAATCAGTTTGAGCAATAATAAAGTGTTTTAAGAGAAAAATTATAAACAGGGTTTGTTTTTTTTTTGATGCCAGGTAATCTTTTGCTGCTTAGCACTAATTTAATTTAGAATTAAGTAAAGCTCTTCCTGAGTATCTAACAGATGATTGATCTGTATAGATAAAGAGTTCGAGGTTCAAGCCATACTTTGAAAGTAGCAAGTTTATAGCCAGTAAGGATATTCTTATTTACAGCAGGGAAGAAAAAGCTTCTCATTTGAATTCTGAAGTATCATTTATAGTCTCTGCAAAAAGTTCTGTAAATGACCTTTTAAATACTTTTAATTAAAAACCCAAGAGCAAAACTTCTTTTTTTTTTTTTTTTTTTTTTTAACATAGAAATTGTTTTAAAATGCAACCAGTTCTTCTAATTTGAGACATGGTATAGTCTTCTATGTATTACATGAAACCTAAAGGTTGAATTCTACACTTCTGGATTGAGCAGGATATTTGGCTCATAGACTGGACTCTTAATTAAGTAAGATGTGCTATCTTTGCTTTTCTACCCTTTACAAAGTGATAGGAGATGAAGTATTAACAGGAAAGTTCTTTTTTACCTACAGAAGGGACAGAGGGCAGCCACTTACCATCTTTTGAGAGCATCTATTTATTTATTTCAATGCCTTAGAACACTGCAACTATCCAAGGAATGCAAAAGGTCAATTCCATATTGATTATGTTGTATGATGTGGACTATCTGAATGTAATGCTTTCTGATGTACTATGTTGAAAGCACTGGTTCTGTGAAGATAAATGCCCACTGTATTCATTTCATGTTGCTTTCCCGCTTTCTACTTCAAGCAGTTTCTCGCTGCAGAAGTGACATAGATCTCTATCCATTACTAACCTGAAAATCTGATCTAAAGCTCTGTGAACCTGGAGGCAGTGCTCACTAAATTGGTATTAAAACCCATATGAGGAATTACATAATCCTTTAAAGAACATTTCATTTGCCAGCGACCTTTTCAGCATTGGAACTAGTTGTTTGTTTGACAATGATTTTTGCTAGAATAATCTTCAATACTTGCATGCACCCTTTATCTAGCAAGAACCCTGAATTTTCTTCCACAGCCCTGTCATATTACGCTATGCTATAGCAGGTAGATGGCTTTAATACAACCAATATAGCTAAGATGTATTGGATATATTGTTAGTTAACTACGAGAAGTTGTCTGTAGGTGCAGCTGATGATACACTAACAGTGGTGTGCAGTGACAGTAAAATTATTTACTTATGAAACTGTTCCAGAAGCAATCTGTTGGGCAGCAGTTTCAAAACCTCAAAATTACATAGAGTCCCATCGATATTAAACCTGGCTGAAAAAAGATCAGATGCAACACGTCTGGGTGAGTGTGTGAAACACTGGCTTGCGCCAGGATGTTTTCAATGCTTTCCATGTGATTCTGAAGTTTTTTTTCTGCTAGCCGTGTCAAGTAAGCAGTCAGAGGAAATTAAGCCTGCACTAGGCTGAGCAGACATACTGAGCTATGTGACTTCTTGATCTCATCCTCCACTGATGGTTCCTCACCTTTGTCACCAGAAGAGTAAAAAGGTTATTAAAATAATTGCTGGCCTTTTTTTACCTGAGATGCTACAACAACAGCAAGGAACACTGTTCCTTCTGAAATTGTCTGAAGGTCCCTGGCTGCGGGACTGTCCTTGCCAGAGGTGTCAGAATGAATCAAAACCCCAGCTACACTCAGAGTCTAGATCAAGATCTTTCTTTCTACAGGAACCTTTTAGCAATAACAGAAGATAAAGCAGAAAGGGGAAAAAATGGATTCCAGCTATAGTTTAACTTTTTTTATCAACCTTGAGATCTTTATAACTGAAATTACCGACACACTGCAATGCATTTACATAGCGAGAAAGACCCAATAACAGAGTTTTTCAGAGGGTGTTATGAAGGACAGCAGATACTGTATTGCAGTTATACTAACAAAGTTAGTCTTTCCAGATATACAGGAATAATTGCTATGCATGTTTCTAGTAGTCAAAAAAGAGAACTAGTCTAGTCATTCTCTCACACGTGTTATGAGATCCTTCGAAAAAGGGACATAGACACCCATTATCAACCCTGTGAATAAATCTATAAACCTGCATTCCAAGTGTGGAAGTTCAATTTATCTTGTTAAAATCTTCTTCTAGGTAATTTTATCAAGAGGTTGTCCTCAGCAAAGAGTTAGGGAATGAAATAATTTTTGTGGCTGTTATTGCTCTAATATGAATTTTTTGAGCTGAAGGTTGAAATGGAACCTCCTTGGCCTCAGAGTCAAAAGAATACTTAATACAATGCTTTCAGACTTAAAAAAGCTTTGCTGACATTATCTGATTAATTCTTTCACCACTTTTTCTTGGAAAGCCAAAAAAGAAAAATCTCTCCGCATGAGAAGATGATGTGTTCTATGAAGGAGGACAAGAGGTGAACGAGGAGAAGGCACTTTTGAAGTACTGTTTGAGAGTGGCTCCCAGCCTACTTTTCTCCATAAGCCTTCAGACTGAAATCAATTAAATGAATAACACCTAGTCCATAGGTAGTGTGTATAGCTTTAAATCCATTGGTTTCACTAAGGTTATAATGTTACATACATGTTGCAATCAAATCTGTATTGCTCAAGTATTTATCAAGTCTCTCATCATAGACTTCAGCTCAATTCTAACAAAAAATAATGTACTTGCAGTGTTTATAAGAGAACCAATAAACTATGAAGATGATCTTAAAAGTTGCTATTGTTATTAGACTGTAAAACCACATTATAATTTTATCAGAACTTCATTTAAATTTTCTGCATTCATTTAGTAATATTCAGTTTGTTTTTAAGGTTGTTGTTTTTTTCCCCCAGTTTACAAGAATTAGGTTCAGAAAAATCCCTTTTTCCCTATCAAGGAAATGTAAAAAGAAAGGTCTTGATCTGTATTAGTGTCTCACTTCCATGTCAAAACTGTACTGCACAGGAAATACAAATTAAATTCCAATGGCTTAAAATAGTCTCCAAAGTGTAACTGGTTTCTGTAAAAATGCCTAAATATACCTGAAGAAGATATTCAGTCAGGTGAAATCATGTCTTGACACATGACAGTCGTTACTGGTGGGTGCTGTGACATCATTTGCACAAGCCCCATACTTGGAAGCTCTTTCTGTGGAAAAACCACAATGATGTCCGTTACCTATGGCAGTAAGTAAGTTTTTTTTTGAGAGGGGTCAGGGGAAGGATTATATGCCTTGACATCTTCTCTGTTTTAAGAGAGCAAGTCAAATGTAAGCCCCTTCTGATACTTTCCTCAATGTCTTAAACCCTGCCAGCTATCTCTGATAGGATTTATTTTGCATAGAGGGAATCGGTGGTTTGCATTTGTGGGGACTATAAAAAAATCAAGTGACTTGATACATTTCAGTAGCAGGAAGAGACAGAAAGGCAGTTTCTTTTACTGGATGCCCTGGATTGAGACTGCCCTGCTATCTTCTCCTTTCTCCACTCCCTTCCTCTCAGAAGCAGAGAATTTCTTCCAACTCCACTAAGCTCCTGGTCTGCACATCTTAAAACCTGACAAGGACCACTAACTGTGGCAAAAATTCTCCCCATTTTTCACCCCATCCAGTTTCAGGGAAGAGCTGTCTCCCCAGTATCTAGACGAACACAGCAGGGAGGACCACGGTGAGAGAGAATTGCCAGGGGCTGGGCAACACCAGGAGGAGGTACCTGGTAGAACAGGAAGCCACAGCATTATTGCAGCCCCAAAACCTTTGAGAGCAAGCCAGACTGATAAACACTGTTCTTGCTATTAGACAGTTCAGTGTGATAAAGATGTCTTGTTCTTTTCATTTAGCAATACCAAGAATTTGTATCATGGAAGTGATACTGCAAACAGGAAATTGCAGGTTCAGAATAATGGGAATAACAGGATTTGGCCATTTTTTTTACATGAAATAACCAAGGTGGTGAAGGCTGGGAAGAAAAAAGAACTAAACAAGCTAGCAACAATATTTTAGCAATGCAGTAACCGAATTGGAAAACACATGAAGTAGCAAAGCTCATTTTCATAACAGAAGAACAAAAAGCAGGCAAAATAAAAGGAAGTGAATCCCTTCTCATACAAAACGATGCCGTTTGACTATAACTGATCTATATTTCAATGCAGCAACAGAACCTCTGCTGTAACAATAAACCGAATAAAAGAGAATGTCGGAGACAAGTCAGTCACTTAGAAAATTAGTCCTTACCCATTCTAAAGTGTTTTGCATTTTGCTTGGAATTCATTACGTGCAATGTCACATATTATTGCATACTCCTTCACAAGATAAAAAAACTTTTATTTCCATGATTATGAAATGTTATTTTAATTTATTCTATTGCTCTCTTACCAGCTTTTTATTTTCTTATGCCTGGAAATTTTCTTTTTTCTCACTGATCTCTTTCTGCTACCTATTTCACTCAGTATTCCTTTCTTCCAGTTAAATAGAGTAATAAGATTTACCAGGAAACAGAAGTGAAGTAGTCTTGGGGTTATAATTCCATATATCTCTAACTGGAACTACAGGGGACATGACAAAATGTTTTCTGTTAATATCTGATGCTTTCCTTAGTTGGTCTCATTCAGTTCTGACTTCAGGACTTGATCTTGAAATAAGGTAGCTCGACACATCTAGAAACTAGGTTGTTTTAACATCTGCTGTCTCTAGTGTACCAGCATAGTACACCGAGATGGAAAAAGAAACTGTAAGCACCACTTATTCATCTCAGACTTGAATACTGTATTCTACCTGCAAACCTGATATTTGTTTTCTCCCTTTTTATAGTCCAGTGGCTTCACAGCTCTTTTTCCCATCCATTTTTATTGTAGTCATTCAATCAGTCATTTTCACCTATATTTTCTTTTGACATTTTCCAATGGAAGTCTATGAATCTCCAGGTGCAGGTTTGTCTTACCATTTAAATCAGTAAACTGGAGATTTGATGAAAGAATCATGAGAAGAAAGGGTGATAGGAGTATCTCACCAGGCTAAACAAATCTGATATTCTGTGAATTATAGTAGTCTTATTTCAAGTTTAATAGTTACCTGCAATTCTCAAATAACACGTAATCAAAACTGTACTGGATTCATCTCCAACAGACTATGTTGATTCTATTTGTAGGCAGTTTATGCAAATATATCTTCTTCACTCAATTTTTTCATACATTCCCATAAAAAGCTTGTGATAAGTTAACCTCCGTTTAAAGAATAGTATTTCTAACTGCCAGCCCTGTAAACCTGATCTGGGATGGGAAAAGCAAGTGAGTTCTTACCAAGACGGACATGGTCACCCTCAGCAGAAAAGATTGTGATTCAAACTCACTTCATGTTACTGCTTATGTTTGAGTCCTGCTCGAGTGCAGCTCACTCCCCTGGGGGTGTGCTGGCTCAGCAGGACTAAGCAGAAGTAAATAATTCCTTTAGACTTTTAGGAATTCAGAGCATAGTCACTATGTTCTGTCAGAAATGCCTGTCTTTCTGGTTGCTTCTCTAAGGTGCCCTCACTTCAAAGAACCATTTGTCCAACACCCTATACATACACAGCTTCTGTGTGTCTTTGGCAACTGTGCTCAAACAGGGGCTCTGACAACACCAAGCTGTTCATGATACCTCTTCAATACAGCTTGTAGAAGACAAAATTTCTGCATAAGCCAGCCTCTTCATAAGCACAATATTCCTGCTAGGGCAGCCCTTTGGCTTACTCTGGGCTAAAGCCAAATCTGAGCCGACACTTATTGTGGCCAAAACAAGATTTTTAGCTTGAATGAATGTTTAGACTTATAAGTAAACTATTAGTATAGATATAGCCAGAAGTGGTAGACTCATACCACTTACATAGAGAGACTTACAAGTTTAATAAGCAACTCCATTTACTGCATGGTGAGCAGCTTAGAAAAAATATGTTTGAGAGACATGATTCATGTAACATGATGGTTTAAATTCTGACACAGTCAAGTGCATAATGCAACTCTATAGAAACTTTAGAGGAAAAATCTCCACACCTTGGTAAGCCAATTTAATGAGATTAGTTTTGAAACAAAAGTTCTCCTAGTCATCAATACTTTCATTATCTCTTATTCAAGATTAAATGCTTTGATGCAGAAAAATCCTGAGCACAGTATATCTTGGTTCCTGTTCTTGACCAAAACTTAATGCAGTTGTTTCAGCAAAATATCCCTTAGAAAGGGAGATGTCATCAAAGGCCTCTCTGGTAACACTGGTAACTCTCTGGTAACTTCAGCCTTACACTTCTGCTATTAGGTCAACTTGCTCAAATTGTTGGCTGATCTGTTTTTTGGTGTTATCTACTTCACAAGCTGCTGACAATCAGTTTCTGCCAGATGTTCCTAGAATCGAAGCAGAAACATGAGCTGGAACTGCAGCAGACAGTTGGGACAAACACAGTCTGGGATTTATTGTATATATATTTTTATTATATATATTTTATATATAAATGTGAATATGTATATTCAAAACCATAGTCTGACACCACATGGTGGAAAACAATGGGCTGATCAACCATGCGGTAGATGAAAGACAAACTATTTACTTCATGATTTTGAAACTCATCACCAATACATGTCTTGAATCAAGCTGCTGTAAGGTTTTCTGAGCTTTACTGTTCCTGCTTGCGCTATATGAGATTCCCACAGTCTGTGCTACTAAACTTCCAAGGCCAGATTCCCGTTACTGAGCAAAGCGAGACCATAGTCACAATTCTTAGGCACTTGCCACTTCATCCGACCACTGGATGGTCTGGACATAGCAACTTTTACGTTCTATACCAATTATCCATTTCTAAATCTCAGGCGATTTTAGAGTCCTAATGACCCATAGGCTATTGATCTGGGGAGAGAAATCAGAAAGAAACAATCATACAATCACAGAATCATAAAATGGTTTGGGTTGGAAGGGACCTTAAAGATCACCTGATTCCAATCCCCATGGCAGGGACACCTTCCACTAGATCAGGTTGCTCAAAGCCTCATCCAACCTGGTGTTGAACATCTGCAGGGAGGGGGCATCCCCAACTTCTCTGGACAACCTGTTCCAGTGCCTCACCACCCTCATAGTGAAGAATTTCTTCCTAATATCTAATCTAAATCTACCCTCTTTCAGTTTAAAACCATTTAAAGCCCCTCATCCTATCACTACACTCCCTGATAAAGAGTCCCTCCCCATCTTTCCTGTAGGCCCCCTTTAAGTACTGAAGGGCTGCTATAAGGTCTCTCTGGAGCCTTCTCTTCTCTAGGCTAACCCCCAACTCCCTCAGCCTGTCCTCAATATGAAGAAATAGAAAACACACAAACATTTAAACTGTAGAGAGACAATTAAACTGTAGATGCAGAATCATCTATGAACCAGTTATATTCATTACTATTCAGATCAGTGGTGTTCATTAGTATTTGCAAGTCACAAAGTGGTTAATATACAAATACTCAGTTTCTCAGCTGCAAGAGATTTAATTAAACAGCTACAGCTGAGCTAAAGACTTCAGTATAAATAGGGTCAATTGATAATGTAGAGCTTTTTTGGTTGGAAAGTTCCCAATGAGCAGCCTGTTAAGTAGCTTCTTTAGGTCCCAGGCTGGAGATCCTGGAGAGAAGAAATAAAAGGTGTGTAGCCTGTACATAGTGAGAGACTGGACAGTGGGGGAGAGAAGCGAGCCCAGGCACCCGAGAGAAAGGAAATAAAAGTATAGTATAGTAAACAGTACACAGAAAGCTGATGAGGAAGAAAAGGAAGCAGGTATGGTCCTTGCTGTGTGAGATTTGGGGAATACAAAACAGGAAAAGTGAGAGGGAGCTTGACCATGGGAAGGCTGAGAGGGCAGTCTGAAAAGGGAGGGAGAGGGATATGAAGGGATTGCAAGAGTCTGGCTATGCAGTAAATTAAACCAGAAGAAATGCCATGACCTAATCTAAACTCGAATTGTAGGGAAGTACAGAGTATTTCCAGGAGCAAGGAACTGCAAATGGGAAACTGGCTGGGCTATTTAGGCTGCCCTTAAGTCTGGAAAGGTAAATGAAATAATCTCTGGGGAAGTCTGAGATATTTCAGACTGCTAGATACTCTTTAAAATTCTGGGGTATAGCTCTGGGAGGGGCATTTTCCTGTTGGGAGCATGTTCATTGAGAATTGCGAGCAATCTCAAATGGTGAATGCAAAAGATCCTTGAGTGATGCTTATTTATTAGGTTCCTATTGGTATCATTCCAACTAACAGCTAAAATGTGTGAGGTTTCAAAATGGGAAATCCTAGTAAAACAAAAGCCCAAGACAAACAAAAGGCTTTAAAATTACGTTAACATTATTTGTTGTTCATGAGGTCCTTCTTACAGGGAAGAGGCAAGCCAAAAAAAAAAAAAAAAACCACATTCCACAGAGCATGAAGAAACTGTTGCATCATGTTCTGAAGGAATATTCCTTATTAAAAAATAAAGTTTCTGGAAAGAATATTCTTATTCTGAATGTTTTGTATTTAAGGCACCAAAATTATACTCAAGACAATAAAGGAAAATAATCAATATCTCTTACTTATTGTATCAGAACTGTATGCTGATACTGAGCTTGGACCATCTGCTTAATAAGAAGGCAGACATTTGTGAAACAAGATGGGTAGATATAGCTGGTTTGTTTCAGCTGTGTCAAAGTTAATTGGTAACACCACCTCAGGAATTAGTGGAACAGTGTTTGAATTATGAGGTGGTCTCTTAAGAGGGGGAGGTAAAGAGAAGCATAGAGAATTTTTTCTTTTCGGCATGTACTCTCTCTTCTCACGTCACTTTGAGTTTCTTAGTGTTTTACCACGATGAAATAGGTCCTACTGTTCATAACTGCAATAGTCTTGGTTTGCAAACTATTTATGTTTACTGACTGAATGTAAACAACAACGTGAGAACTTCAAGAAGTTTTACTGACAAGTTATAGGCTATGGTAATGTTTATAAAGGTGCATAATTTATTAACTAGGCTGCTGGTAGAAAACAACATTTTAAAGAGAGCATACAACCAAACAGTGAACAAGATGAAAGCTGCATTAAACATGGCTTAACAAGTCTGGAAACATGGCTAGATTTTCATATTTTTCAAGTTAGAATGATTTTTATTCATATACACTTACTAACACTGACTTTTTAGTGTTATAGCTCAGGAGGGAAAAAACATCAAACCATTCAGAATTATTGTCCTTACAGTAGAAACTAAATGTCAGGATCTGGCTGTGATCAAAGTAAATGAATTTCTATTGTATTCCTGTTCTTCGTGCTTTGCTAAGTGAATTTACTGCTTATAAAAGGTAACAGATCGACTGCCCTGTGAACAGAAGTCTTCCATTGATGTTTTGAACAAAAGTGACAGTGTGAGATGTCAGATGTTGTCTTGCTAATGTACCACTTTTCTGCCCAGAGGGAGCACCATGAGGGATCGAACAGAAGTTCAGTTGCAGCCCCTAGTTTATCCGCCCAGGCACTCGCTTATCCCAGAGCCACTGTGGGTGCTGATGAATTTCTGTCAGGAACATGAATGAGACAATGCTTTAATTTCACCACAGGTTGCTGACCTGCCCCAAGAACTGAACCACTCAACAGAAATGGAAAATATATGTATATGAATATATTGGATATATTTGTATGTGTACATATATCTGCTCGTTATTTCATGCCTAGGTATTCATTTTCCCTTAGCCCCACTTTTAAAAGTGAGGAATGATGCAACTATAAAATATCCACCTTAACAAAATAAAAACCACATTTTCAGGTTAAAATGAATCTGTGAAGAGACTAAATTACCATGAAAGTAACTTGTAGATGAAAATTCTAACATGAACATTTGGAGAGTAAACATAGTTGGATTCACAACAGATTTCCCTGATTTGTTTCAATTTTATTGGACAAATACTTTTCCTATTCCTAGTGAGTGTTGTAGAGTTTGTGTTTTACCTGTGCAATAAAGCTGCATAGAGGTCAACTTCTATTCAGTTTTAAATGGAAGATGAGTTCTCAGCAATAAGCTAGCATTCTCCTTGAAGCTTGTTAGGGCCCTTCACCATTCAAACTGCTAAGAATTTGAGACAATCTTTAGAATTATGATTTTCTGGATTTATCCCACTAAGAGCTACCAGGGCAAAACCCAGGGTCATTTGTCAAAGCAAGACTTAATCTCACTTCTTTCCACATCACCTAAAAGGGGGTAAGTCACTTAGGCTGAGAAATGCACTGAAGAAGAGAGATGTTTCACTAAGGAATTGGTAGAGTTCCTCAATTTCACGAAAAAAAAGTCCATTTACCAGTGTTGTGACCAAAACGTCTTTGTAAGTTGTACAAAGAGAGACAAAATTGAGTTTATAATAAAATTTAGTTGCAAATATTGCATCTTCTAAATTCATTTTCTTGATCAGTAATCTTAATACATCAAGATGAGGAAAAGTGCTCAATTTATATATATTGCTGCAAGGACAATCACAAATTAGTCTTCTGCAAAATGCTGTTCCTTGAAATCCCTGTCCTGCTCTTATCAGGCATGTCTGTTCCTATCATTGCATTCTTCTCAAGCAGTCCTGCAATTACAGAATAAAATTACAGGCTAAAGCAATATTGAAATTAGTTGCTATGCACACGTTTCAACCAAATTGTTGTGTACTGTTTCTCCCCTCCTTTAGTGGAAAAAGTTATTTTAAAGGAGAAAGAGTGACTTTCACCAAACCACAACATACACAGGACAGCTTGATGTTGAACGTCCATATAGCATCAGAGTAATAAACAAAAATGTGAAACTCCTGTACTGTGACAAAAGACAAAGATCTCTATTTTTTTCTTCTTGATTTAGCATTTACTAGCAAGCTACTGTTACACCAAACTAAAAACCCATAGGACTTGATTAGTTGTGATGAATTAACATTAGACACTAATGGTTTCTATCTGTCTGGATGGCTTCAGAAGCATCAATCCCTAAGCTTATCAGAAATGCTCTCTGCAAGGTTCTGGCCTTCCTGGTATTTCCATGATGCTAATTGCTATCATTAGCAAGTTGCCTCCTCACCAGAGACGCTTGTAAAGGACAAGGTTGTGGGATTGGTTTTTGGGTGATAAGTGTGCCATCTGCTTTCCTTTTACAGCCCTAGTCAGATAGATTCATCAGTGCAGCTTTAAATGAAGTGCCGGAGGGGGGAAAAAAAAGGATTCTTTACCAGATGTTACCCAATATTTTATGATAGATGAAAAGCCAAATAAATTGATGGTGATTAGAAAATTGTTGCATTCTCACTATTCTTCTGGTTACATTTCAAAGGAATGTCTTCAATAATAGCTACAAACATCAAAAAGCAGACTCTCTGGCTAATTGTGTCAGCCTCATGTTACAACAAGGACAGATTTGTGCAATTTTTAGCCATTTCGGCTTGTGGAGATAGGGAGTCTGCTTACCTGTGTGGTGTCACTGTGCTGGAAAGGGCTATAGAGTGTAGAGTGTCCGAACACATCAGAGAAATAGCTGGGACTCAGCTGTGCTTCTCCTTTCACTCCCATTTCCCTCACAGTGTTGTAATTTCTTTTATCTGCACTCCCTCAGCTACTCTGAGCCACAGGGGCAGTGGTTTCAGAGGGTTTCCCATTTCTCATCATCTCCCTTCTCAGGTGGCCGCAGGAGAGTGACAGATAAACAGACTCTCCTCTCCTTGGCTGTGGTCTGAGTGTGGATGAGGAAAGGAGAGGAGAGAGAATCACACAGAATCACAGAACAGTTGAGGCTGGAAGGGACCTCTGGAGGTCATCTTGTCCAACCCCCCTGCTCAAGCAGGGCCACCTCAGGCCAGTTGCCCAGGGCTACATCCAGATGGCTTTTGAGTATCTCCAAGGAGGGAGACTCCACAACCTCCCTGGGCAACCTGTCCCAGCGCTCAGTCATCCTGACAGTAAAAAAGTGTTTCCTGAGGTTCAGATGGAACCTCCTGTGTTTTAGTTTGTGCCCATTGCCTCTGATCCTGTCACTGGGCACCACTGAAGAGAGCCTGGCTCCATCCTCTTTGCATCCTCCCTTCAGGTGTTTATATACATTAATAAGATCCCCCTGAGACTTCTCTTCTCTAGCCTTTCCTCATATGAGAGATGCTCCAATCCCTTAATGAAGTTTGTGGCCCTTTGATGGAACCTCTCCAGTATGTCCATGTCTCTCTTATACTGAGGAGCCCAGAACTGGACACAGAACTCCAGGTGTGGCCTTCCCAGTGCTGAATAAAGAGGAAGTTTCCTCAACCTGCTGGCAATACTCTGACATTGCTTCTAAGCACTCTCATGCAGCCCAGAGTATCGTTTGAGTTTGCACCAGACAAACAGAACCTCAAATCACAAAGAAGATGAAATTTAAATCTGAAATTCCGCATAGGAGTCAGGATTATCTGAAACTAAATGTCAGGCCACTGCAAAATCTGTGACTCTGCAGGTACCAAAGCCCCACTATGGGAACTGAGTTTCACTCTTGAAAGCAAGTAATGTTAACCACCTTGCACACAAAATCTTCAGGAAGTTAAGGTAAGGACAGCGTAAACTGCTTTTCAGTTTTGTGGTGAGGTACTCTGCTTATTGCAAGAGACTGTCCGTGGCAGTTCAGGTAAATCTTTTAAAGGGAGGTATTGACGCTCCAGAACACCAAGGAGAAAGTTCAGGTTTATAAGTGTATCAGTTGAATATTAGCCACTAAACTGAGGTGATCAGGAGTAAAATGGCATCAGTGGGAGGGTTTTCTCACCCTTAACTTCCAACCCCTGCTGAGCAGTGAGACGAGTAGATAATATTGTCTATAAAAGCTGTATTCCTGGCAGGTAAATTAGGGAGCAAGTATGGATTCAGATTCAAATTTCACAACTGCTGAATTGTCATTTAACTGAATATACATAGAGTGAAATTTCCCATGTTATGAAGTTCATACCTTAGGTGTGCAGCTTAGACCTGAATTCAAATTTTCCTGACTGAAAGCTGCTTCGAGTGCCTGATTCAGTCATGGACCTGAGGGCTCCCTCCACCCTGCCCATGGACCAGGACCCCATTTCAGCTCGCAGGGCTATCAGCCCCTGCCCCAGTGATCACAGAATCATAGAATCATTTAGGTTGGCAAAGACCTTTAAGATCATCAAGTCCAACCATTAACCTAGCACTGCCAAGTCCACCACTAAACCATGTCCTTAAGCACTACATCTACCCATCTTTTAAATATCTCCAGGGATGGGGACTCAACCTCACCCCTGGGCAGCCTGTTCCAGTGCTTGATAACCCTTTTGGTGAAGAAGTTTTTCCTAACATCCAGCCTAAACCTGCCCTGGCACAACTTGAGGCCATTTCCTCTTATCCTATTGCTTGTTACTTGGCAAAAGAGACTGACCCCCACCTTGCTACAACCTCCTTTCCAGTAGTTGTAGAGAGCAATAAGGTCTCCCCTCAGCTAGACCCTTCACCAACTTCACTGCCCTTCTCTGGACATGCTCCAGCATCTCAATGTCTTTCTTGTAGTGAGGGGCCCAAAACTGAACACAGTATTCAAGGTGTGGCCTCAGCAGTGCTGAGTACAGGGGGACAATCACTTCTCTAGTCCTGCTGGCCACACTATTTCTCATATAAGCCAGGATGCTATTGGCCTTCTTGGCCACCTGAGCACACTGCTGGCTCATATTCAGCTGTCTGTTGACCAGCACCCCCAGGTCCTTTTCCACCAGGCAGCTCTCCAGCCACTCTTCCCCAAGCCTGTCGAGTTGCATGGGGTTGTTGTGACCCAAGCGCAGGACCCAGCACTTAGCCTTGTCGAACCTCATACAGATGGCCTCAGACCATCGATCCAGCCTGTCCAGATCCCTCTGTAGAGCCTGTGATGCCACAGCAGGGCTGGTATGCAGTTTCCCACAGCCCTGCCCTGCCTGGCCATGGGCCCCCCAAGACATCCCTCTCCCCACAATCCTACCCAACCATCTCATGGCCATGTCTGACTCAGGGTGCCTCCAGTACATGCTACAGTGTAATACATGCCCATTCACAGTAACAAACCTCATTGCTTCTTACTGAGGATGGTGGAAAAACAGCTTTCCTGCGTGCAATTTTCTGCTAGAGCAAAACGCTGTAAGGACATGAAGACACTCATCAATTTCAGAGATCTGAATTGGTGCAGTCCTGCTGAAATTTTATAGTAGTGAGTGTATCTTTTCCAAGCACAAAAATATTGTGGAGACTGTACATGGGATGCAAGTCATATAAATATATGTGGATATGGCAAGAGGAGTAATTGTACTTCCTTGTTAAAAAAAAAAAAAGAAAAAAAGGTTGTCTTTCTGATGTGTTATAAACGGTAGCACGACTCTTTCCCACAGAAAGTTCACACCTTTTGGAAGTGTGGTGTGTAATCTTTAATGCTCTATTAAAGGTGAATTAGTTTTAAAGGAACTAATTATTATTAAATGGTTGCCCTAGCAACACAAAGAGGGTTACCATAGTAGCCTCTTCTATGCAAATTGAAATATAGCCAGTCTAAAGCTTCACAGAACTGAGGATTTTAAAACTAAAGAAGAAGACATAAACTTCTTCCTTCACTGAATGAGCCACTGCCATTACATAAAATCTAAGCTAGGTCAGACCCTGGGATTATTGGTGTTGTCTTATTCCAGCTGTAATAGGTCTTGTTTGCTTTTCCCCTTCACTGAAAGTTTGAGGAAGGAAATTCAAAAAAGGTTAAACTGCATGGTATCTGTGTAATTCACAATCTTGTCACATTTGCTCTGTGACAGATATGGGGGGATTCAGGTATCTGGGAAGTAAGAAAAATTCCTGAGCTAATTCTTTTTCCATGGGGCAATGTAGAAATCGTACATCTCTCTCTATCCCCACACTATCCATCACACTTGGACCAGAGAAGGGAAGGTCCCTTTATTTCTTTGCCTTCTGATAGAACCTTGTCATCAGTAAATTATTTAGATACAGTTTGACAGCATTCGTATGGAGCTCCAGAAGCCTCTCTGAATCAAGAAAGCATGAAGTATTTTTCACAGTAGCACTGTGAGGTCAGTAAATAATTTTCTCATTGGCAAGAGATGACTAAAACACTAAGAAAAAATAGTGTGCCCAGTGGATCACAAATCCCTGTGGGGTCCAAGTGTTGCTGTTTCTGTCACTGTATTTTATTCATGTCTCTTTCTCTGTTTTCCTTCAGCTGGAGTCAGTAATAGTGCATGAACATTTGTGCCACTGGTCATGTTGCAAAGACTTACAAAACACAGCTAAACCGTTTCCTAATCTCATGATAATGCCACTGTTGTCGAATCAGATTTTAAAACAATTCTTCAATATTTAATGCTTTCCATAAAGCCACAGTATCTCAACTCAAAGGCCTATTCAAGAATAAGTGTTTCTTTGAAAAGGTGAAATGGGTTTCTAGTCCATCAGGTTGTGGAGAAAAGCTTAAAAAACCCCTTCCAAACCCTGGTTAGTGCTACATGCTCAACCTCTCCTCTCTCACCCCATGCCCCTCAAGAATATTAAATTAATATTCCCAAATGCAATTGAAATAACACCAAATAAGCCCCAGACCACTTCATGTCTTCCTAAAGACAGTGTCATGCTTCCAGAAAGCCTGCATCATTTTGTAAGAGTCAATATGGAAAAGCTGGAATTCTTATTTTCGCTCTGAGATCACAAAGTTAGCATCACAATATTAACTTCAGAATGAATCTCTGTTTTCACATAAAATTTCACATAAAATTCACTTTATTAGCCTGTCTCTTGCAAAATAGTAAAATTGGCTATGGAGTACCAAGTTTTATGATATTTATCGCCAAGGTTTCACTTCAACTGATGTTTTTCAGAGCCTGCACTCATGCATCCATCCTCTCTCTCTGTAATTGTCCTGCATAGCTGCTGGGCAGCTGCCGTGGAAGCTGGTGAAGTCTCCTCAGTTGCGATGGGAAGGCAGCTCCCTCCCTGTGAAACTCCTGCTCCGACTTCTGCCCAGGTGGAGGGGTTTGTGCTCCCTCAATGTCTTACCCAAGTGCTTAATGTCCTGAGGGGAGCTGAGCTGCTGCTGTGACACGAGTGAACCTGTCAGTTTCCAGGAGCATCTCTGCGTGGTCAGACAATATTCACAACTGCAAGTGCCCGTTAAACTCTTCTTTCTGTGTGCTGTTTTCCTTGGTCAAAACCAGAGGCCTCTGATGATGGATTCCCATGAGAAATGGGATTCTAATAGGATACTCGTGAAGAGAATGATATCTTCTTTATGTAGTGATGCTATGCTAACAAAGCTAAAATGACACTAAATAGATAAGTGTAATATATATGCAGGAGGTACTATCCATTTAAATCTGCTGAAATTAGAAACTAAGTAAAAAGTACCTAATCATAATTAATTAACAGAAAGGTTTTCCCTTAATATTTTATAATGCATTTTAAGCTGACTGAACAATTCAGAATGAAGCAATTGTAACTCATGTACCTTTTGTTTCCTGCAAAGAGCAGGAGCTTCCTTTAAACCCTGTGTTTTCTAGGAAAGACTTACATACATCCACATAATTAGTTCTTGGAAGATGTGCAGAAGTTGTATAGATGATTTTTGCACAAGAAATACTAGTCAATTAATGAATCCAGTTTGCATTATAAGGAATTACTATGAATTAGGACAGAAGTTTAACGTTAAACATTTATGCCACTGACATATTTCAAAGGGAACTTCATTTACTGTATATGATGTAAAGTGAATTGATTCCTTGAGGGACCTGTAAATTCTCCTCAATGTGAAACTAGAATATGGATGCATGATAGAAAGATGAGATTACAAACACATTGCTGCTATCTTTTTTATTTTGTTTGTGGGGTTTTTTTTAATAAAATTGATAAATTTCTTTAATAGTAGCATGTGTTTTATGAAGACATCACGAGTCAGAAAAATTCCCACTGGAGAAAAAAACCAACCCCATGCTGCTCTGCTGCTGTTCTAGACTTTTATTCTCTTCAGCAGCTGCATATATAGCAAAGTCCATGTCCTCTGCGGAAAAAAAGATAAAATTCTTCTCCATACCTAAGCAGAATGAGTGTGATTCTGAGACATATCTTTTAAAGTCCCCAGCACTGAAGTGGAGCGGTGAAGATGATTTTCAGTGACTTCTGTGCACTGCCACTTCTGAGTTTCTCTGGTAGCTAGACAGTTTCCATCCCGCTTTTCCTCTTTAGCCAGACATTCAGGCCTGCCTGACTTTATTGCTGTATCCATGAGCTTGCTGTAACACCGTTTAAATGGTGATAGTATCCTAAGCTAAGGCTTTGCCCCACTGCACACCTCCTACTCTGGCACAACAGCTGGAGCAGAGCTTGCGAGGCAGTCCTGTAAGCTTATCTCCCACACTGCCTGTGCTACAGAGGTGACAATCCTGAATAAATAATGGGTTTTGGAAGACTCTGCGTGCTGCTTTAGCCTTTTTATGCATGCAAATAGGGCCAGGATGCAGCTGAGGGCCTTACTCAATAAATCAGCCTGGAAGATTGACACAGTTTCTAACCAGTGTAGCATGCACTTGAAATTGTTCGTATACTCAAAACACCAGGCACTCAGACATGCTAATAAGCATCCGAAACAAAACTAAATTGTCCAAAATCTCTTTTCTGTCTGTAAGTCTGACCTAGAAATTCATCTGAAAAGTGAAAGTGCTGTCAGAGATGTGGTTAGGCATTATATTTTAAATAAAAATTGAGTAGAGTTCTGCTCAGCAGAAATCTTTTCTCTGAGTTTTTGGAGGAATATGAGAATTGTCTTTGCAGAGTGCCAGGGTACATCTACTGCTGCTGATTACTGCTCTCCACTTTGCTGCAAGTCAGGGTCAACTGCAAATGTTCGAACTGTGAGTCAAATATCCAAAGTTACAAGCAGTGATTTCTAGATCTAAGATTGAATGAAGTCATTGTCTTTTCTCTTTTTATTCTGCCTGTGGACAATTTATAATTCATGTATTCAAGCTTTTCTCTGTAGCGAGGAGAGCTAAAAACAAATCTTAAAGCAATAAAAGCTAGTTGTTTTGTGCAAAACCTCAGGTTCATTTTTAAACCAAATGAAGGTAAATTTTAAGAAAAATAAAAGATATTTGCTCTGATAGTGAAGATGAAAATTAAAGGGCTTTTTAACAGTTGAATTTACCAACAAAACTTTCAAAGGAATTGGAAATAATTATAAAACTCCTCTGAATTTGGAAGGCATTTCAAATCACAAAAAAAGGAAGAGTTCTTTTCATTTGTTTAAGAACTATCGAATTATTAGCTTGAAATATTAATTCAAATCTTGATTGTCAATCTTTTAAAATTATATTTTTTAAATGCTTAGCTAATGAATTAAAGAATGACTTTTCTTCTTGAAATATCAGTTTTCATTTAAAAAGAAAAAGCACATTAAAACACTTATTTAATAAATTAACACATTTTAGTTGGATCAAACTGTTCTGGGTTGTCCCAATTTTTTTTCTCTCATTTCTCTACAGTTTTTAAATCATAAACTCCATTTCAACCCAAGATATTCACGTCTCAACCACTGAACTGAATGTTCACTATTTGTCAGTTCTGCCTATGGTTAACTTGAAAGAGTAGATAATAGGGAGTTCTTCCATAAAGGCCATTATCGTAGATATTCCTCCAATGTTTCCTACTCTGATTCATCTGGAAAAGCAAAATTACATGGTTTCTGGCAGTGCTAGTTCAAGACAATATTTAAAAATAAAAGCACCTGAAAAAATATAACAAAGGAAGATTTCTTTCTAGTCCTCAAAGAAGTATCATTTTGCAGTTGGTTGACATGTTAAAGCTGCCACAGTTGGTTGGCCTTGCAGTACTGATAAACATTTGTGAGTGCACAATGCTAGAAGGTATTATTTAAAATACTGAGTTGCTGCTGTTGAAGACCAGGTTGTGATTTCAGTTATACACTCAGTTATTCAATGCTGCTATTCACCATGATGTAATTGAGATAAAAATCTGGACCAGAACATTCATTAAATTATCACTTATCTGATTCATTGTAAAAAACCCCCAATTCTTTCATATAGCTCGTTCCTCTAAGGGCCTTACAGAAACATATAAGTTAATTAGCTTTAAATGTGATAAATGAAAAGGAATAGTGTGAGCATGAATTAATTATGAAATTTTGTGAGGAATTAGACTTTAATTAGCTAAAGAATTAATGGTCTTTAAATACAGGAGAGATTAGTAACTGTAAATGAATGACATTGGTGAATTCTTAAAAGAGGACAATCGTTTGCCAAAATCAAGACCCCTTTAAACTGAAGAACATTTTAGATAATTTTTTAGTTTTTAATACTTTATTTTCTCAGAACTATTTGTGGCATTCTTTTTTGCCCCTGTGTTTACCATCATGTTGTAATGAATTATATCACTTATACTGAATTTTTTGTCTTTAAAATGCATGTAAAATCCAACAATGTAAACCTCAAAACAACTGTTAGGGAGGTAGGATGAAAATGTCATTAAACTCCATCTAGAATTAAGTTCTACAAATGCTTAATTTGTTTTGTTTCTGTCAATCCTGAAGGATTTCCCTGAGGCAGGGGAATTAAAAGCAGTTCAATTTTTTGGTGATAGGCAACGTGAAAAAATAATTTGGGGACAGGGAAAATGTTTTGTTCTGGATCTTAGTGTTCTTAAAGATATTAAATATTTTAGAATAAAGCTGAAGGAAAGAAAACTGCAAGTCGTAATCATTTCTATGTGGAGAATAATTTTAAAACAACAAAGTGAATTTTGGGTTAATTTGTTTTTTCCGAAATAAACAATTTTTTTAAATTGAAATGACCCCTTGGTTCACAAACCTGTCTTCACTCCTGTAAATTAATGACTGTCCTTTTTAATGTCTCTAGGCAACCTTTACCATTTCAGAATATGTGTGTAAATATACATGGGCATACCCATATACTTTTTTTTCTCTTAGAATATTTAATGTGGAAATGTCAGCTGGTTCTATTAAGGATGAAACTTTTTTTTTTCAAAAGAATCTACAGAAATTCTACTAAATATTATACTCTTAAAAAAGCATAAAATAATCCAGACTGTAAAAATCCATAAAATCCTCATTTTCCATAGTGATCTGACTACTATCTCTTGTCTTTATACACCTGGTCTAGGAAGGCATTTTTTAAACACAGCTTTCATCTCCAGTCTTTCAGAGGATGATGCACAGAGCTGTCCCTCCCTCCTGAACCAGTTTCCTTTTATTCAAAAGAAAATGCCAGCCTGTCCTGCTAGGATGTTCATGCCCAACTATCAGGCATATAGACAGATGCCTGGGATCCACCAAGCTGAGAATTAGGTGAATCCTTGATTAGGGTGTGTCTGCCATTGCCTTATGTGTCCTGTGCACCCTTCAGCCTTCCCAGTGGACTCATTCTGGTTTGTTTGGGTATTTTTAAGGTATTTTTCCTAATACCTCTGGAAAGCAGCACCATTATCCCTACCCCTGAAGTCCATAACCCACATCGGGTTTCTTCATCTGTCAGAATGTAGGTCACATCTGGTTTACTGGGCATAACCAAACATCCTACTCTAGACCAGCAAGCATGCAAAACAGCACAGCCTGAGGGCAAGCATTGTCCTCTTGCTCCTGCACACAGCATTAACACAAGGAAAACAGTCACAGCTTCATGACCTCATCGTCATTCCTGTCTGTCCCCCAGAGCAGCCAATGCCCTTGGATGGCTGCATCCATGCTGCTACCACACAGGATGATAAAGCTCATACGGCCTGGAAGCTGCAGTGGCTTTTTCTTCCTGAGGCAGGACATACAGGATAGTGATGCTTACCCTCTATGGCTATATCAAGGAATGGCCATGCTATGGGAGACAGACACAAGACAACCACCCAGCCCAGATCTGCACACAGTAGGCTGATGCTCCGGGTGACTCTGTCCTATATTCATCAGTTCCCTTTTATCCCTCTTGGTACAGGCTCCCATCCACACTGTGTTTCTCCCTGTCATGCTGCCCTGGAACCGTCTGCCCATGCTGCACCTTTCTCACCACCACATGCCTTGATGGCCTTCAACATCACAGATTTTTGCATGGTCTCCGTATACAACTGATTTTTTTATCAACAATGGCATGACTTTCAGGGAAGTCAGGTCAACATGACTAAGTGCTATTTTACAATGAAATAAGGTAGTTTCCCCAGAAGCTGCTTTTGACACCAAAGCCCCCTACAGTCCTGTTCCACATTTAAGTAGGGATTGTTTGTAAGGATGTGGGGCAAGGTCCTGTAATTCACATTAACATCCACTTTATTCTCTACATTGCAATTTAGTGTAGGGTACCTATCCTGTGGAGAGGCTTTCACAGCCCCTTATCAGGGCCCTGAAGGTACCAAAAGGCCATAACTGCAGGGTCACCTGTGCCCCCCCACCCCCAACACTTGACCTCAGGGGCCATCTCAGACCCTCCCTGAGCTCTGCCATGGAGTGGTGGTCTCCATCCCCATTTCCTGGGTGGCCCCTGGTCCTGAGTCCCCCCTTGCTCTGTGTAGGGCTGTTGATGGACCCCTTGGTAAGAGCCCAGCTGGTGGGACGTCGCCCTTAATTCACCCCCTCCTGAGGCGTCCCCACATGCTGCTCCCTGGCACCTCCCAGTCCTTGATTTTTTTTAGAGGTAAAGTAAAACAAGACACTTGACAAGGACATAACCTTGATCAGTTTTAGCTAGCTTTCTGTTTAATTGCTCACCCAGATGTTTGAAAGCAGTCAAACCAGACCTCCTGAGGACTGCCCAGAAAGCCTGTTATTATCTCTCTGCTGTTTACCAGTTGTACTCTCTTGACGTTGGTGACAGCTGAAATTAGTTAGGCAGAAATGATAGAAATGTTTTCTTAGAGACAACACAAAAAGTTGGTTAAAAGTAATACCTGAATGTTACTCCAGAAAGAAGAGTCAGCTATAGACACACATGAACAATACATGTAATGTTCCTTTTTTCCTTTTTTTTTTTTTTTTTGCATGTACCATCCTCATTTCAGGTTTCAGATTTTTCCCCAGAAGTAAATGGCAGTTTTGATGCTCATTTCAAAGGGATTTCTATCTGGAGTCTTACTACTGAAAATCCTTGTGATATCAGGGGAGGCAGTTTGCATATGTATGCCTTATCTAAAGATCACTGAACGTTGTGAAAAAATTCAGATGATTTGACATCTTTTGGATCATTTCCTCTATGTAAGTGCTCTCCAGAGATGACAGTGCAGATCAAAGAGTCCAGTTTATCACACATTGTTGGTTCTTTTTTTCTTACTCTTTTTCCTGAACAAAGGACTGGTTAAAAAAAAAAAAAAGGAAGGAAAAAAGAGAAAGAAGAAGCAATTTTTATTCTCTACTTTATTAATCTTTGCACATTTTCTATTTAATTATGCATATTAGTAATTTCTCTGAATTTTACATTTTATCTCACTCTTCCAAGGGATTTCACTCGAAGTCATTGCAATTGTAATTTCACTACAGTTCAGTAAAAAAAAAAAATCTGGCAATTCAAAGATCGAAACTCATTAGACTGGTTCAAACAATAGTACTTTCTGGAGTAGAAAACCTTTATGCTCCATCTTTCCACTAACCAACAGAACTTTCCCAAAAGTAGGATATGAAATTAGAAATGCCCTTTTTATTTGGCCTACTCTTTAACAAAGCATGTTTGTTTCACATGTAAAGGAGCTACACAATGCAGGAATGACTCTTAGCTTTCTTTTGTGGAAGTAATTGTGTGACTAATACAACAAAATACTGGTTCCTTCTGAATGTCTCCATGTGGTCTGACCAAACCAGATATAGAAGCAGATAAGTAAATGACCCTCTGATAGCTAAAAAAACCGCAAATGCAGTTTGAGAGACCCTAAAAATTACTTTATTATTGCAATGGGTGACTGATTTTTAAAATTTTCATCCAAATCAGAAAGAAATAAACACAATACAGAGTCTAGATTAACAAAGTAGAGCTGTCTGAAGAGGCTGGGATGCTCAGACAGCATCAGGAAACACTCTTTAGTGTTTAGACATTAAACCTTATCGTGCAGATTCTCGATTGTAGCTCCAGAAATCAAGCACTATGATCTCTGCTCTTTCTGAAGAAATTGCAGCATAACAGAACCTGGAAGGTAGTTATGGGCAGTGTCTGTAAAAATGGCAGTGTCTTAAATCAAAGCAACTTTGCACAAAGGGATGCTGATACTTATGGGCACCAACAGGTAGTTGCAGTCACCTAAACAATTATAAAATTCATTGAAGTCTGTCAGACTGCTAAACTAGAGGAAAAACCATGAATGTTATGCAGCACAAATAGCTGTAGGGACACTTCCAAGCAACACACCCCGTGATAGGTCATGTTAAGCCAAGTAAATGGCAAGTTTCGCTCATTCCTATGAGCTAAATAATTAGCTGTGAGGTGTGTGGATGCCAAAAGTAGATATCTGACAATGAACTTTTGACTCGCTCCATAGGGGCTGTGGGGTGCCTTTGGCACTGTGTGAGTGTGGAAAAGGGGCTGAAGGCAGCTCATCCTTCTTTCCAAAATCCACACTCGAGCAGTCTGGTGCTGTTGAGATATCTAGGCATGGTAACTTACAATGTGCTACTACCACATTTCAAGAAACAGGAGTGTTTAAGACCAGACAGTACTAGTATACCAGACTTGCCACTTCTGTTCCTCATCTTAGTGACACAATAGTGCAAGATCCTATAAGGAATCAACCTTATCTTAAGATAGAGTAGAAAGCGTATACTTCATCATCTTATCTAGTGACATAGAAAGACTAAAACCCTACAAGAACTAAAAATGTCCTTTTCTCATTACATAAGTTGCTGCTCCAAGAAGTAGAGTATTATTGATCAAACAAAATCTCCAGAATATTACTCTGTCACTCGGTGAGTCAATTTTGTTTGATTACATGTTTGTATTGTTTAAAAGATTTTAATCTCTCCTCAGACAAAACACATTTTTCTCTTCGTGAATTTGGAAAGGAATACAAGCAGATCTAATAAGCTGAAGTAGATAGCACCTGTTTGAAACATAGGTACACATGTAAAGTTTTGTTGTAGTTGTAGTACGGTGTTGTTTCTCTCTCAAATGTATCATTTTATGCCCAGATGCAGTACTGAAGGGCTGTCCTGGACCTCTGCCTCCCAGTGCAAATGCTGAAAGGTTTGGTGCCTAAAACACATAATAACCCCACTGAAAAGAACTTTTTCCTCAAACTTCTTTTGTCTATGAGCTGTTCTATGAAGCAGTTGTTAACAAGAAGAAAGTTGTAGTGACGGTAGTTGTAGGTATAAGAGCAGCTGTATAACACAAGGGAGGCTTCAACTGAAGTTCAAACGATATTACACATGCACATGGCATCTGCTGGAGGTTGCTCTGCAGCTAGGAGGGCAAAGAACTGACTAAGGAATTGGAAGTGCTAAGGGAGAACCAGAAGCAGAATTCACATATTTTCTCCCCGCTTTCAGCGTCATGGTTACTAAACCAGTACAACAATAGTCACAAAAAAGGTTGGACTGAAGTTTGGAGTCAAAAAACTGTAATTTTTAAATTGCCTGTGTCCCTCTAATGAACTCCCCTTAAACATCAGATCATAGGGTTGGCCATGAAATAGGCTAGTACCCAGGCTAGATGGTACCCAGCTTTCAGAAGGAAATAAAGATAGGACTCATATTAAAGAAAGACAAACCCAGAAAATAATAGGCTACACTACCACTTTATTTTACTTTGAAGTAGATGGAGAGGGGAAGAAGAGAAGGAAATGGAACTCATTTGTCTATAAGTGAGTAGGTGGCTATTAAAAGATTGTTCAGATTGTTTGATCTAAATTGCTTCAACATTTTGGCACATTTATTGTCCAAGGGAGACGGGAAATTTCAGATTTAAAATCATCACTGTACATTTCTATCATGTGTATAATAACTAGTAGGACAAATCAAAAAAGCAATTGCATTTACATTAGGTGAGCAAGCAAGGGTTTGTTAGACTGTTCTTATTAGGATAAAAAATTATAGTGAAAACTCTGTTGGAGTAAAAGAAACAGAAGGAGAAGACCCAAAAGAAGCATAAGGAGATCCCTCAATGATATAAACTGTCACAATGCTAAAGGACTGATTCCAGTTAACACCAGCTGTGATCTAAAACAGAAAATCCAGAAGTGTGTACATGTTAATCTTTTACTCTGTTAGTCAATTTACTTTGCAAGTGGTGTAAATTTGCTGATCACCATGAAAGATTAGACTTTCTAGCTATTTCTTAATATATCATTTTGTTATAAAATGGGTGAAATGCTAAAGCTGCATTGAGATCAACTGCAGCTAAAATATGTCTCACACCACAATTTTTCTGTTACATTTTGATTACAACAATGCTGAATCTTAAGGTAAAAAAAGCACTTAACGCATTAACTGTTATGGGATGAAACAAATTCTGTGGTGCACAGCATGATATAAACACAAGGTGACAATGAGTGATAGATTATACATCAGCAGGGAAATATCTGGAAATCTTTTGACTGTTACATTTCATAATTTATATTTCATGTAATATTAAAGGCTTTAGACTTTCAGGATAATACTGTTTTATGACTGGAACTCCTTGAAGCACTTTTTTCGCTTACACTTTTTCATTGTTTTTTTAATTAAAGTAAATTTTTAGATTCTTTACTGAACTGGCAATTTTCTCTCTCTCACTTTTTTATCTTCTGCCAGGCATTGAAATAGGTCTGGTATAAATAATCCATAGTAATTTCATTCCTGGAGTAGCTGGGAGCAGATTTTACCCTTTTGTCACCTACAGTAGGCTCCAAATCCCTGCGCTGCATTAAGCAGCAGCAGCAGCTGCCCTGTGGGTGCAGCAAGGGCAGAGGGCTCCATAGACCTTGCTACACTCATTCTAAGGAAAGCAAGAGTTACAGTACTACAGGCTGCTCCCCATCTACTCACCAGCAAGTCACAAGGATGGCATATTCACTCTGCTTAATTTAGACACCTAATTCCAGTTTCTCTCTGGAATGCCTCAACTTCATACTCTCTGAATTACCCTCCAGGGGATTTTAAGTTACATTCATGCACCCTGCTCCAGGGCAGCTTGAGGAGACTAGACTCCTTATTCAGGTACCTAACTTAGATGGCTAAAGATAAGTAATGTGAATGTTGCCTTACAACTACTAGAAGGATTAGCCTTGTAACCTTTAACTAGCACCAGCAAGCTGTTAATCACAATTAAAATAGTTTCCCAAAATTGAATCTTTTTTCCTCTAGAAGTTGCTATAATTCCTTCAGTTAATTTCTTTGTAAGCTGATGGTACGTCTCCAGTTTTAAGCATTTAAGACTGCAAATTTTTATCTTCCCAGGAAGTTCAGTCATTCAAATAAAACAGATCAGGAACACTGTACATTTAGGTTTCACACAGAAGAAAAATCTCTGCTACTAAGAAGTCTTTGCAAAAAACAAACAAAAAATCCAGTTACTTCAACCAATTTATAAACAGTTAAAAGGGTTACTACAAACCCTCATTAGATTATATCCTTTGGAAAACACAAAACAGATCATCCATTGCTAACACCACCCTCCCATTGCACACCACTTATTAAAATGAGGAAAGACAAACAAAAAGACCTTTCTCAGGAATTACATACCTCTGAGCCAAGCAACAGGGGCAGCTTTCATTTCAAACTGGCAAGCTACAGCAGAGAGAGAAGGAAACTGGATTTCAGAATCAGTGATTGCAGTGAACCAGACAAACACGTACAGTGTGTTGGTCACAATCTGAGTATTAATGTCTTTCATTTCAAAATAAAAAATAAAAATATCTAGAACATTATTATTCTGTGGCTAGATTTTCAGTAAGATAGAAATATTTCTCACATCTTGAGTGGAAACCCATTTTCTGCACTGGTTTGGCAGTACCACAACTCTAAATCTGCTAGAAATCCTGCCACAAGAGAGTGGTTCTTTACCCTTGTTTTTACCTCAGCTTATCTTTCTTGTCTCTTCCTGATGATTTCCTTGTGTGCCTGATATGGGAAAGATTTCTAAGCAGTCTGGCAATGAAAAATAACAGATTGTGGTCTGTGAAACACCTGAGCATATTTTTATGACTGACTGACCTGTTCTGTCTCTCCTTAACCTGTTTTCATAAGTCTGAAATCTCAAGGCATTTTTAATCAGTTATTTTTAGTTGTCATTGAAAGAAGTCAAATATATCACTGTGCTGACAAGAGAGAAAGAGACGATAGAGATGTTAATACAAGCTTCCCCATCACAATTTGGCATCTTGTCCTTTGCAACAAGAAGCTATTTTATCTATTGCTGATCTTATTTATAACAGCATATTTTATGAATATTCTTAACAGAGTAAGAGAGTTAATGGTTGAGAAAAGCTAAATGAGATCCAGCATGAGAAAGAAGTTTGGAGTGAATTTTTGTTGCCTGAACAGCTACTGCTCATGATTATAAAACAGAGCAGTGGCTCATCCTGTCACCATCTCCTTCTTGAAACATCACATCCTTATTGACTTTGATTCGCTTACACTGGTATCCTGAATCAGGGAGGGAAAAATTCTGCTTTCTATAGCCTGAGGGAAGAATATCAAATCAACGGATGGTGTATCCACAGGAAGGCTGCATATGGACTATAGGACAGAAGAGTCTCTAAACTTAAATTAACCAATTTGTTGTACCTCTAAATGGAGCCTGTATCTCATGTGACACATTAAGGTAAGATGTTTCTCACAACAAGGAAAGGTACCACCCCCTATGCCTTTAACTAAAGTGCTCTGAATGACAATGCTATCACAGTAGAGGTAAGATTATAAGACTGCAACCAAGAGAAGGCTTTGGAGCTAAACCATTGAGTGCTCCAGAGGTGAATAGAAGATCCTTCAGCTCTGGAACACTCTGTTACCACAGTGAAAATATAAACCATTTAAAACAGGCTCTGAGTATTTTCTAAATTATATTGAATTGCTAAAAAACCTTTTCTTCAGCTTCCCGCAGCACTGAGCAGATTGATTTGGCTACATTTTCCTCACATTAAAGAAGAGTACTCGTCATGTTGTGGCGTGGGTGAGGGTTTTCCCCTGTGTCTCAATAAATCATTTAGCTTTCACAGCTCCATCAGAAGTCTTTTCTTTTTCTGTTTGTCACTTTGACCTGTCTTCAGCTGGGTGGGAGTGGGAAAACACAGGGACAGCTCTGGGCTCAAATCCTTGGAGATCAAAACATGTGAGAAAGTATTTCTGTAGCTGTCATTTTCACAAGACATTTATCAGATATGTGGCTAAAATCATGTAACAAGAAATAGCCCTCTCTCCACCAAGTAAGGAGAAATAGTGGTACTGACAGCAAAATTTACTATTCAGAATATGGTTAATTGATGAAAATAATCCTGACTTTCTTAAAGATGGACAGACAGCTCTACCCTTTTGCAGCAGCACAATTCTTTATTCATCCTTTACAGAGAAGGGTTCCGGGCTTATTAGCTTTCTAGTTTTCCTCTGTTCTCTCATTGACTGTAAAAGTCTCTGAGTGTACTCACTTCCTATTCACTGGCCAGTTTCCAAACTAGAGCCTATTACCCTCTCTGCTAGTATTCAGCATATGTGTCCTTGGAATTATACAGAGGAGGAAAAATATGGCTACAGATGGTAGAAAAATTCTGATTTTATTCTACGTAAGACTTTGGAGAAAGCCCTAACTTTACTGCGTGATTATATTCCATAGACCTTCTCTTTCACTGACAGTAAGCTAATGAAACACGTTCAGTATGTCTAATACTTAACTAATACACCTGCAGTCGATCCAGAGTGTTTATAATTTATACCCAGTGCTCTTACTACCTCCGGCAGCAGACTACTCCTACTTTTGTTAATGCATTCCTTGTTTCTCTTAACACTCTGCTTTTACTAAAAAAAACTCATTAATTCTATTACAGTGGAAGGATTTTTGTTGTTGCTAGTTTAGTTTGCATGAAAACAGAATAAGCCATGCTGTTTCCACATGAAGGCTTTATTCTTAAAGATAATACACTAGAGAACCTCAAATTACTTTTTGTGTGTTATGAATGCTCAGTGTAGCCCTTACAAAAATTTCTCCCCGTTCTGTCCCATATAGGTCTCTCTGGCCTGTCACACCTTAAGTGAACTCATTGCTAAGGGTCTTGTCTACTCTGAAATCTTTCTTCCTTTGCTCTGTGTCTCCTTGTCTGTCCATTCTTCCTTCAGCTACAAGTTACTTAGAACAGAGTCCATCCTTCTGAAACGGTTTAGGATGTACTAAAGCCCGCTCCCTGGTAGGCAGACATAATTAGCAATGTTACCATTTTTGTTTTGCCAGGAACACCAAATTTTTTTAATGCTTATTAAGTACTTTAATAATGAAGCACTTCAGAAGTTCTTTTCAAATGCAAAATATTGAAAAATAAAGATTTTTTAATTTGTAACTTATTATTTATTTACCAACAGTCTTGAACTGCCATGTGATGTTTTCCGTGATACAATAAATCACAGTTTGTTCAAAGCTAGGAGTGCTTTGGGGAAACTCTCTCCCAAGGAGGAGAGAACAAATACTATACTGGCATAAAAATTTAAGGTAAATGAGCAACACTCCCACCTTGACATCATGCATATACTAACTGGCCCATCTGTAGTCACTGTATTGGGAATATAGCCACTGAATTTGGGAAAAATCAGTCCATTTTAGCTGCCTCAGAAAGTTTAGAAAATGTGCCAGTCACTGAGATTTTTAAAAGAGCAAATATCAAGGTATGAAGGCAATAGATACAAAAGCACTTTTGGGGGAGTTAGTAACATTGTCCAAATACCTGCTGCCAGACTACCAGAAAAGTGAAATGATACTTGATAACTGCTCTCATGATGATCATCAGTTTCAGGAGTATAAAGATTAGACTCTAATCTTAAAATGTAGAATTTCTTTTGACATGTGGAGGAAAGAAGCTTGTAACAGAAAAAAAAAAACTGATGGAATATTACCTTTGATGAACTAATTATACTCAAAACAACATATACCCTGATCACTGAGAAAAAGAGAAGAGTAAAGAAAACAGAAACAAACAACCTTTGAGTAAGCTTCAGATCTGAAGTCAACTGTGTTGGAGAAGCTTCTTCACACACACACGCACACACGCACACACAAAGATTTTTGCAATAGCTGAAAGAACATAATCTGGATTAATGGGGCGCTAATGTGTGAACATTAACTGCCATTATTAACAATGGATGATTATTAGAGTCCTCAGACTCCTCACGGCAATGGCTCTATGGATAAGGGTAGACTCTATTCCTAAGAAATATTCGCCATGGCCAGGCAAAGAGCCATCCAGATGGTAGTGGACAGGAAGAAGCCTAGGGGAAGTTTGCTTTTCTTCTCCAGGACTCTCCTGTACCTGATGAAGGCTCTGACAAGCTTTAAATCTGACTGTTCATTCTCCTGTCCCACTCCTGAAGACTCCTGAACTGGAACCAGCTTTTCCGTATATGAATATGGACCAAAAATTCTGGCAAAGCATTTTACAGAACTCCTTCGTAAAAGTTACACACTTGTGTTTCCTTATAAGGAGATAACATCAAAACATACCAGCATGTGATTTTTCAATTACCAACATTAGCTTTTGCTTTTTCACTGGGTAAGAGGAAGACTAATGGTCTTTTCACACCTTGTTTTATGCAGGTCTTGCTAACCTGAGCTCTGTCCCATTTTGTACACTCCCCGTAGACTGAAAACCAAATGAGCTGTAGAATGAGTATATTCCTAGTCCTTGAGGAATTTTCCTATTGATTAGAAAGCAAAATCTCTTGATATCGGACTTCTCTGCTGGAAATCTAACATGTAAAAGCTTTGTTTGCTATATGCAGATTTTACTGCTCTGGTTTTCTTTAGCAACAGAACATTTTGTGATCACAGAAGGTATCACACACAATGTCTGTGGGCATTTTTAGGAACAACTGTAGCAAGTTTTTTATAATTTACACCTATTACATGACAGTCTGTTCAAAAGAAATGCTTCTGGGGAATCACTTCTCTTGGGAAAATCATAGTTTAAGTAAAATCACAGAAAGTGCTTGCTGTGACAGTATCTGATGTGTAGTCCTGTGGGTATGCAGCTTCTTTCAGAGCACTTTGCTGAGCAGCTGTCTAGAAAATGCAGGCATTGCATGGGTTAAAATCATACCAAAAAAATCACACAAAATAAGACTGAAAGAGAAGATGTGTAAACCATCATCCTGCCATGAACTGTACAACATCCATCCGTGCTCTTGTATGCTTACCTAGTCTGACAGTCCTTTGGCGATGGAGACTCCACAACCTTCCTGGGCAGTCTAATCCACCGCATCACTGTCTTAACTGTTAACTTTTTCCTGATTTCTAAATTCCTTCAAATTTCTCATTTTATTTTGAAAGAGTCTGAATATGAAGGCTCATCTTTATTCAACGTGTTTCTTATAGTTGTTGAGTTTATGAAATAGTTTGAACTATTGTTGCCTTTGATATCTGGACATTGGGAGGCTGCCAGAGCTCACCTTAGAGGTCAAGTGCTGTATGCATTTTTTTGCCCTTTACTACCAGTTGCTGATTCTCCTCTGTGTCACATGAAAGCTGATAGAACTTTGCTCTCAAAACTGAAGTGAGGCACATGCGTCTTTACCTTGAGTTTTCATTGGGAGAAAGAGTTATCTGTAAACCTTTTGGTGAGAGAAAAGGAGGTTATTTATGAAAGCTAACAAGGACATTACAGATGCATAGTGAAGATCAAGTCATTACTGGATGTCATTCCACACTGATGCTTCTCAAGCAGTTGTCTGGAAAACCTCAGAAGGTAGTCTACTAAGCACTGGAGCATGAGCCTAGTCACTACCCACCATGGCAGATAGTGTCTGCATTTTCATCATCTTCTATAAATTGTCTTAAGGTAATGTAACAAGTCAGGCCTAAGGTCTAACAAAAAATGTATTTTAGGCATTCAAAACAATGGTGGAGATCAGCTTTCAGAAAGCATGCCACAATTCCAAGAAAGGCTGGGAAATCCCAATACCATTTTGGTGCTTACAAAAGTCTATTCTAGTACTGGTATGTAGATGCCTAAAAGAAGTCTACTGGATGCGCAGATGTTTCCATTATTTAGCAAAATTAAGCCTACTGTTAATGCGCTTTCTTTTTTCCATTGCTTTATGTAACTGAGTAGTAGTGTACAGTTCCATATGTGCCCTATGGCTTCTGGTTGAAAACCACTGATTTAACACACACATACACACAAACTCTCACAAAAAATTTAATGTACTTTGGATTACTGCAAGTATTTGGAAATATTTCTTAGTAATAGTAATAGTAGTAGTAGTAGTAGTAATAATCCTCAGCTTCTTTTTCCTTTTGAAAACTGGGACTTAGGCTGGAGCCCAAGCTGTAGAATCACAGAAGTTTAAAATAAAGGAAAACAAAGAATAAGAACTCCTGTGGACCAAGCAGAGCACTCTACTGAGATCAACTCAACAGACAAAACTGTATTGAAGAAGAATATAAATATTAATAATAAGAAAACCTTTTGTATGAAGATATTGTTATATTTAGGAGGGGTTTGAATGCATTCTGTGCCTGAATGAGAGAGCAGTTGTAGGTTAGATAGATTTTACTCCATCCCTTTCTTTCTCTTTCTCTTTTTTGAAGGCAAAATAATGTGGTGTCAAATGAAGTTATTCCCTCAGAGTTTGTGCTGTGCAATATATGCCAGCAAGCCCTAGGCAGAAGGACAAATTATACCTTTTTTCTCACAGATAATAGGTATGCTGTTCACAAAACATAGTTCATTCTATGATAAGGCCATGACTTCTCGAGATCTTTTCTGAATAATGGTAGAATGCTTTGTGAAGGGACAGGATAATTACTTTTAACATTTAAGAGAAGGCATACAAAGGAGTTATTATATAATTTCCCCCAGATATCAATGAGGCTTCTGTCTAATGAAGACTGGCTGAATTGGAACAATAATGGAAACAAACCATACAATATTTCCTTACATGAAAAATCAGAGCTTCCCATTTCACACTGCTCTGTTCTTTTGGACAAGAAGCTGGCACTGAAATACTTAATGGAAAAGCAGTATACTTGAATTCTGTTAGATTTCTCCTGTGGCCCCTTCTTTTCACGGAACAAGCAGAATGACCCTTAAGGCAAAACTTTTGATGGACAGACTACAATTCATTGCATGATTAAATTGGCTTTTTCTTCAACTTTTGGATGTCTGACCATCAGTACCTTAAAAAGGCTTAAATTTAAGCACCCAGCATATGCTAACGTGGTCAGGGTCACTATGCATTCTTACAGTCAGAAGTCTCTACATGAAAAACCTGAATGACAACCAATATAAACTGACATAACTCCAAAGACTTCAATAGATTTCTAGCTCTGGGGAAGAATGAAATGAGAATTCACTGTCATACAATATGTATTGGAAGAATTCTTCTTATCTCACTCATATAACTGAGGATCCAATGCAAAATTCCCTCTTTCAATAATTTTTTGTGTGGGTCTCATGCTAAGGAGTAAAGACTTCTGATATTGAAATGCAGCTACATTAAACTCTGAGAAGTGAGAAAAAGTTATGCAGAGATTTTTTTTTAGATCAGTTGCAGAATTCAGATAGTGAACTGCTTTAACTGATCATCTTGTGTTTGATTGCCATGCATTAAGACATATTTTCAGTTCTTCTTTGACTAGACCATTAGTTACTATGGTGTTGATGAATATTGATCCAAAGTTCGTTGAGTGAATGGGGTTTTAGACTGGGCTTCAAAAGTTATGCAAAGTTGCAAGGATTATTATAAAAACAATGAGAACAGAATTGTATTTTGTTCTCTAGAAACTTCTGATACCTCAAAACAATGCCACCTTTTATTTACTAAAACTCTGCATATAAAATCAGTCTTAATTTGCACTGATTAAGCTAAATTCTAGTTTGGAGATATAGTTCTTCCCAGTGTTCTTATAATATTACCAGCCAAATATTAACTTGCACCTAACATTTGTAATCTCAAATAAAAGGCAATATAGCAAATTATTCATTATAAAATAATCTCTTCAAGGGCTTTGTTTTCATTATATGATATCAATAGAAAATACTATGCAATGATTCATCATCAAAAATAATCATACAGGAAACCCCCCACAACTTATACATATCAACTGCATAATATGGTTAAAAACATAAATTTTTGAGGTCACTACTTCCCACACAAGACTACAACAAATAAAAACACATTTCACAGCACTAAATAGATGCCATTCTACTCCGAGTCATAAATGTACTTTCTGCCTACAGAACATTTAGACTGAGAATTTATAGAACTCTGATGTAACTGCTTTTACTCTGGGACTGCTAATTTTTTTCTGGGCCTTCTCCACATATTTAATAAACAGTGTTTAAAGTCAAAATTATTCTGATAAAAGCTGTTTTCAGTTGCTGAACCCAATAAATCTATGTGAATTGTGGATCATGGACCTCTGAAAATTAATGTTTACAACAATAGTTCCTCATTTTACATTTTCAGGCCTTCTGATTTTGGCCTGAATAAAGTAAAATTTTTCTCATCTCAGCTTCCTGTCTACTCACCATAACTTTATAGGCTTTATCACCATACACATGATTATATGTTTCTTCATCCATTTGTACTGAAGGAATTTGTATTGCCAAGACCTAAGAAGAAGTGTCTTTTATGTTTGTTCAGACATCCATGAAGTCTGTGGCTCTTTACTTCTCTACAAGCACAGAAGGTTAATTCTTCTGTCTTAGACTTGCATTTTTTTCTGGTAAATTCAACAGTGCCATCATAGGAGAGGACAAGAGTTTCTATGGGAGGTCATACGTTGACAGTGTGATCTGTTTGCTGATTGCTTTGGGACAAATTTCTGGAGAACTTTGAAGATTAGGACCAAACCCTTAAACTTGATTTAGCATTTAATAATAAACCAGTGTATAAAACAGAACAATTTTATACATTGTTTCACCTGTACTTTGTGGTAAAGGAGTTTCTTCCACATTTTTGCGTTCTAAAAATTATTTTTCCTGCCACAGCAAGAAAATAGAGTTCATGGAATGGTGCACCACCACTTTCCTTCCCTCAAGAATTTGTTTTTTGACTGTACAAGAGGCACATCTCAGCTATAAAGTAACTCCAGCCATGAGCCAGCACCACCAAGCCAGTGCACCCACCCTCATAGTGTAATAAATTGGACATGGGCAGAAGCTTGCTTCTCAGAGCAGCGTGATGCACTTGCACAGGGTTTGTACCACACTGAAACTCTTGACTGGTTCCAAACCAGGCTCCATAAGTAGGACTTGTCAGTCCCTGAACTGATTTTGCTGCATGGGACAGATCTACTCTGCATTACTTTATCCATGCTTTGGTAATTATGCAATTCAAATATGTGTAACATATTATTTGTGTCCTAAAACCTAATGAGAGAGCTGTCAAGTCACTGTCTAATTCTCCTGATCTCTCAAATTATCAAAAATTCATCAGACCAGGGAAAAGTACAGTCAACCCCTCCATTCATATGATGTCTCTGTGTCACATACTTATTTTTGAATGCTGATGTATTTGTCCTGCTAAAAAGAACTATTTTTAAGGATTGTTTGTGTTAATGTCCTGTATGAGCCATAAATGTGAATATTTTATTCTTTCGTTTCATCCTTTAGAAACCTCCAATTTATTCTGTTTTTGTAACTGAGTGAAAATTAAGTGTCTGCTTTTTACATTCATCAGGATTATTTAATAGGTGTGTGCATTCACGGTGAATCAGAGAACTGTTATCCTTTCTTGTTCTTCCTCCTCATGACCAATAAATCATGTTCTTTTTTTTTAAATTGTCATTTATTTAAAAACCTAGTGATTTTATGTATTTAGGCAGTGGGTTGAATTTTATGACATATAATCATCAGTAAACCTTATGTGTTACAGAGTGTGTGTTTGCACTGACTCTTTTATTTGCTGGCAGGTACCTCCAGAAGCAATACACAGGGATGCTCAATCTATTCCATGCAGTAAAGATGAAAGGGAAGACATGTTAAATGAGATGAGATGTTTATCTTTGTAAAGGAAACATAATTATCATTGATCTCACAGGAAATAACTTGAAGTTAGAATTTCATTTTGTGTTCAAAAATATAAACAAACCTTTCTGATTCTTTAAGCAGATTCGTGCTTTGGTTCCTTGCACCACATTCAGTATCACAAACCCATGTTACTTTTAAGGCACTTCACGTGGCCTCCTCTCTGTAGAATATATTCTCCATGAGTGTTGTCTTTACACTGGTTCTAAGTAGACATCAAACCCTAACAAATCAGAAGGGGCAAATGATTAAGCAAGAACTAAAGCAGAGGTAAATGAAACCCAGTAGCTGGGAGAAGCGTAAATGTTTGTTTAACTTTGAATGTGTGAGAACAATTTGGATCTTTCCTGGAGTTTTAAAAATATTTGTCATTATATTGTACGAAGAAATTGTTGGGGTTTTTGTTATTGTAGAGTCACAATTTTTTTGAATTCGAGTAGGGAGGAAAACATGTATGTATAGAATTGGGGTGTGGGAAAGTAGAGTTGATAGGTACAGACACATACATACCCATACAAACAAGAATAGGGAAAGATGCAGCATGATAATGGTCTTATTACAGTGATTGATATGGGCTATAGGATTAAAGTGAACACAGCACATGGGCATAGACAAAGTCTGAGAGATGGATAGAGACACTTCTAGCAATCTAGTCCAGCTCCCTGAAAATGATAATTTCTTGACATGTGTTTTCTGACGTTCTGCCTGCCTGTTCTGATTTTGCATACGAAAGGCGAGAGAGTTCTACCATGAATTTGGGATGTACCAGATCCTAATGGAAGTCATCGTATTCTACACATGCACGTAGTTAGAATAAAACATACCAAATTTGAGAGATGACTCAAATGTACAAGTCACACACTGCTTAAGTATCTTCATGAATCAGAGCTTTAATCCGTTCCAATAAACCAGTAAGTCTGAACGCCCGACTAATTTTTACTGTGTCTTTTTGGCAGTCTCTGTTATGGAAATATCCACCCTAATGAGCAAGTGACATTCTCTGTCCAGTGCCACCACAATGACATGGAGAACTATTACTTCCTGCCCTTTGGTGGGAGGTCCCTGGTCAGGCAAATGAGAATCGGATTATTCCTGTTAACTACTGTGAAACAGAGCAGGGTCTTGGCTAACATGGAGTCAGAGATTTGCTACCTGGGGAGAACCATCCAGGCCATCTTCTCTCAGCTCTGATGTGTATGGCAGGCTCACAGCAACATGCTTGTCCTGACTGGTGATATTATTATTATTATATATATATAAAAATAATAATTATTATTATTATCATACAGAAGGAGATTCCAGAGCCCCCCTACCAAACTCCCTTTTTCCAGAACTTAACTGTGCTCACAGACAGATATATTTTTTACTTTCTGATGTAAAATGTTTCTGAAAATTGAGCCAGTTTGTTCTTCCCTTTGCTCAGTAACCATATTGGAAAATGGGTTACACACAGACACTGTTCTTCGTCTTCCTTTTTCTGGACTTAAAATTTAAACTTAAACTTCTGGACTTAAAATATCGTTCCTTCGAACTTCATTTTTAATCCACTGATTCTTCTTTTTGACTTTTTGATTTTTCCAAATAATCCCCAAAACTGTGTTTCCCAACCAAGCATTATTTTAGGCAAAGTCTCATCTGAGTTTAATGAAAAAGTTATCTTCTGTGCCTTGTAAATTGTGCTCTCTGTAAGATATCCCAGAATGAGACTTGGGAGTTTCTGTAACTGTTTCATGCTGGTTATTCATATTTGGTTTGCAATTCATTATAATTCACTGTACTTTTTCTGCAATACTGCCAATGAGCCCTGAGTTCCCTGTTTTCTAATTATGCATTTTGTTTGTCCTTCATACAGACTTTATCATGTCTTTATCTAATTTTCTCTCTTTGATTTTAGACTATTTCTCCAACTTACTGAGACTATTTCGGAATCTGAGCCTATCTTCTGAAGAGTTTTTAGTCTGTTCTTCTTTGGAGTCATCTGTGTATTTTATATGTATATTACCCTTTTCATCAACTGAATCATTAATGGAAATAATGGCACAAACTTGGGCATAGAAGACACTATGACTGATTTTATTTGCCTTCTTTTTTGACAGAAACCCATTACAGTTAGATCTAAGCAGAATTTTTCAACAAAGTGTGTGCCCATTTTATGGCAATTTTTCCCAAGTATATTTCCTTACCCAAATGATATTTCCTAAATCTGTGAGTTGGTATCAGAAGCCTTACTAAAGTTAAGACAATACTGCATCTATGTTTATGTTTGTGCTAGTTACCATGCTAAAATGAATATTTGATTTACTTGGAGAAGTTCTTCTCAAACAAACTGTTTGCTCTTTTAATTACTCCTTACTCCCTCCTACATGCTTATATATTATTCTTTTTTAAACGTTTAAGTCTATTTCCTGTTAATGAACTTAATCTGAATCATCTTAATTCTCAGACTTTATCCCACTTATATTGTTTTGGTTTTTTTAATAAAAAAACTCTTTTTCCAGTCTCCTGGGCCTTCCTTCTCTTCCAATAACAACAACAACAACAACAATAAAATGCTAAGATAAAAGTTTGTTTTAACTAGCCCTCTCAATGATTTTCATCAGGCCCTGAACACTGGAATACCCTGTACCATAAATTCTGTAATATACTGAAATTATCTATTCTTTTCTCCTACTCTGATCTGCACACCTGTGCACTGTTAATATAATTGCATTAAGCATCTGGTTACATCTGAATGTCTTTGTGTAAAAATTGAATCAGGGAGTTCACTGAGAACATAAGCTTGCATCACTTGTTACTTAGTTTCCTGTTCTATTAAGTAATGAATCTGTTTTTATTTTTTCTTCCTTTCACTTTGGAAGTATCTGCAAAGCCTTTTATAGGCCTTGCTGCTTATGAATCTTTTATTATTATCAAAGCTCTAATTGTCTTCTGGATCCCAAACCAAGTTTCAGTGATTTCCTGGTTCCCTCCTGCTTCCAGAGATCCTCTGCTTAATTATTAATAGCCCCAGCTTTCTCCTTTCCTCATTGGTAAGGCTAGCTTCAGCACAGGGAAATGTTTTGTTTCAGGCACAATTTGAAGAATAATATGGAATTTCATGTAAAATGTACAAATTGCACAAGCAGAATAAAGATCTTCCCAATATCATTTTTGGGAGTGGGAGAAAAATAAGGGATATAGTAATGTGCATTCAGTTTACTACTCTTTGCAAGATGATCTGGCTCAGCAGTAAGGCAACACACACGACAAGTCATTTTTAAAGTACATTTTCTTATTCTGGATAATTTTGTTTTCTAATTTTTTATTATTTTTCCACACTTACAAGAATAAATGTCACCAAACCATGAAGCTCCAATGTTGATTGTGGCATATATTATCCTCGTATGGCTTGTTTGACATACATCCAATTTTTGAGCTTTGCTTCTTTTGCTTGAACTTTACAATCTAAGCTTACCAAGTATGAATAATTTTAATACACTCAATGACTGAGGGAAAAAAATCCCTATATCTCAGACTGTATCTTCACTTTTCAAGTTTCTTTCATGGCATGAGATGTGATCAATAGGATATTGTTTAACCTGACACAGTGTTATGACTTTGAGAAGACTTCCCTGGGAGGTATGGGGCAGGAACATTTATGAGTTTGGGTAACTCTGAGAACTGTGGCATCAGAAGTTTTAACTCCTTGTTAGTGTACCTAAGTGAAATAAGTTAAAGGATAAACCCCAGCCATGGAAGCTATCTCCTTTCTTGGAAGTTGAATCAATCCCAGTGCATGTCACAAACTGTGCTCATAATAAAGTCAAGTTCTGGAAACGTAAGAAAGGTATTTATCCTAAGAAACAACATGTTAGATAAAGATGTCATTGCTGTGTTTTTGTCTTAATTAAGCTTAAATAACATGGAAATCATTGTGCTTTCAAGAAACCTAGAACGATGGAAACTTGCATTCAGGTTTCCTTCTTCTAACAACACTTGTCTTTCCTTTCAAACACTCCACACGTACTTAACACTTCAGGACAGTGATTTTTCCTTTGTACTTGCAAGTTTCTTAACATTTTTCAATATCAATAATTACAAGAAATGCTTTTCATCTTTCCGTGGAAATATTTGAGACTGTTTGGCTCAATTCTAATTTTGGCCTGGACATATTATAAAGTTTTCTCTTCTGTTCCTCTGTGTGTGCATGTTTTCTCTCTCAGCTCTCCAGACTAGAAATGGCAGTTGTCATGACAACATAACACATTTACTGCTCTTGTATTCCTATGATTTTTTCTTTCGTTTTTTATGGCAGCAGCTGACAGCCTTTTGTTAGAAGCACGGGCATATAAAGTTTTCTTCTTATATTTTTTTGCATGTAGATGATTGCAAAAAGTATGCAGTTAACTAAGCTATAATTCGATCTCTTCAAAAACACAGCCAGGGAGAAGTTTTCCCACAGACACCTAAAATGAACATTTTTGTATAGGACATCAAAAACCAGAGGCAATTCCACATAGAAGATGAAAGGTTATAGTTACAGTACAGGTTGTTCAATGCACAGATAGATACACGTAATATGCTATGAGCTAATCCTTGTTCTGCAAACCCAGTTTGCACATGGAAATGCACATTTTGCACATCTAGTTGGACAATTTGGTGAAAAGTGTCCTGTATGTAATATTCTTGGAAACCTTCTGTACAAGAATTATTGCAGCTGAATTGCCAAACGATCCTTTATTCTTCATCTTCTTTCACAGTCATGTTTTAGTAATATTTCTAGAGAAAATGAGTCTATATGCTTCATTGCTACATTTTTCCTTCATTGATTAACTTATTAATTTCAGCTAAAAGTTCTATTCTTAATTATATCTGCATCACAATATTTCTAGGACTAGTAATTGTTGAGTAATTTTTTTTCCGATGGCTGCAAAGTTTTGGTAGCTATAAGTCAAAAATGGGCAAAATTCAAAGAATGTGACCTGGTCAATTGTCTAATTCTTTTCAAATGTAATAAATATTGCTTGGGCTAGGAAAACAAAAATAAGGAAAATGCAGAAGAAAATAATAATAATAATAATATTAATAATAATAATAATAATAATAATAATAATAATAATAATAATAATAAATAATCCAAACTATACCAAACCATCAAAAGGAACAAAAAAGGGCTACAGGAAAGACACAGTAGACAACTAGATGTATAATTATCATATAGCCACTAATCTGGCATTTCCAAACTTTTAAAGCCCTACAACTTGAATCTTCCTTTAAAATACTGTTCTGTATGCAAGAAAGACTATGGCCGGAATTTTTAGTGAAGGTATGTCTTCTGGGTATTTTTTCCATTAATATTTTACCAAATATATTTCCTTGCAAAAATATTCAACAATGTAGTTGTACACAAATATTGGAGAATATTTATAGAAAGTAAAGATTAAAATTGTAATGAGCATCAATAGACCATCAATATTTCAGGAATGCAAAATTACCTGAATAATAGAAATACAGAATAACAGATAGTCATAATCAACTGATTGTGAATCAGATACAGAAGAGGAATTATAAAGATACAATGCTAAGATTAGTACTCTTAGTTAACTAATGCACTAGAGAAAATTTCAATCTATTTAGGGATGATTCACAAAGAAGAGAAAGTGGCAAAAAGTCTCATATGAGTTATTCATTGCAAAGTATTGGCTGAGCATCTCAGGGAATGGATATTTCCTTTCCATGAAAACTTTGCCTCACTAATATCCCCTTAATGTCTTGATTACTGCAATCACACTCATTTGGTTCGATTGTTATGCTGAAGAAATGAAGTGTCTATCTCCCAGCACAGCATGGAGAGCAGGCACACACAAAGTCTCAGTAATTTTTTACACCCTTGCACGGAAGTACCAAAAATATGGAGCTGTCATCATAACACATTTCCCAAAGGTTACTCTTCCCCTTCAGAGGCAGGTATACTAAAGCAGTACAGCACTGAGCTGCACGAGAAAGAGTGATGGATCGTGACAGGGTGACTTTTTTCTTTTCTTTTAATGAATGTTCATTTTATCTCTTCCCACTTCCAGACTGAGGGCCCCAGGGCAATTCTGAGCTCAGGTGTGGGATGATTTACATGTCAATGTGGCACAAACAGGCAGTAGTCACAACTAGTTATTTATTCTGCTGTAACTGAAATGGCATAAGTATGCCTGTCTTTCACTTCTGAGGTTCACTGGTTGCTATTCAGGGAATAAAGAAACAACAAAAACACCAAGACCAAACAGAGCAGGAAGTCTTCTTGTCGGCAAGTGTATCCATGTCTCTGTCAGCCCCATGGAGTATTCAGCAGAAGATGGCATCAATATTTATTTATTTGTTTCTTTGCACAATACAGAGAAACAGCACTTAACCAAAACTCCAGGTGCTATGGCTACAAAGTAAAAATAGCACACACAAAAACTAAATCGCCGATTATTTCTCACTTTTCCAAAGCCAAGAAAATAATGAAGTGTGGCCTAACCATCATTCACTCTCCTTGGCCACAACACGCATCCTTTATTATTCAGCAAGGTGAACTTCATAAAAATGGCTTTCCTGCCTACGTTTGTGTGAGCACAGCTCAGTCGCCCATGCTCAGAGCACAGCACAGGAAGAGGCAACTCGTGGCAGACTGGGTAGGTGCACAGCTGGTGCGCCCACCGTGGCTGAGAAACAAAAAGTAGCACAAGCGGTTGCCTACCAGGCAGGTAGTCTTCTAAGGGAGGTTAGAGTGGGGTTGTTCTCAGCCTCGTGCCTCCTACCCAGGGGCACCAGGGACTGCAGGGGGGGATCAAGGAGTTGATGTGGGCATTGGAACGGAGCAGGGTGAGCTGTGAGCCCCGAGGCACTGCATGAAACTGCATGAGACCATGAAAGTCAGTGCAATAATGGGTACATGCCACAGAACACAGACCCTTGCACTGACCATAGTTGGGGGAAGTGGGTGGGGGTCCCATGATAATGGGGCACTGGCTGGGAGCTGGTGACCTCCTGCTGGACATGCAGTCATGGAAGGAGAGTGGGAGCTGGCAGCAGGAAAGAAAGGACAAGCTTTGGCGGGAGAGGCATCTAGGAGACCGATCTGATCTGTGGGTAGGAGTCAGTGCACAGAGGCACCCATCCACTGGCCAAACCTGCTGTTGCTCAAGGTTTGCTGCTTGCCTGGGATCCAGGTCCAGGATGTCGTGGAGAAGTTGCCGAGGGCTTGTCCAGCCCATGAACCCTCATCATCAATGATACTGGTGAAAGAAAAGTTCAACACATCATGAATGGACTACGGGGCTCTGTAGGGTAGAGGGAAGGGCAAGAGGGCCAAGGTTGTTGTTCTGGAGATTTTTGGAGTGTGTTAAGCACAATTTGTGATGCAGGTAATGGATAAGATCAGGGAAGACTTTGCTCTCAAATAAGAAAGAACTGATCTAAGATGTGAAGGCTCGTGATAGTCTTGGCTGCATTGACCCTGATATAGGGAAGAGATCAACTGACCAAATATCTACTTTAGCATGAGCTGAATTATGCTTTAGACTCCACTGACAGTATTCACTAGCTCCCCATTGTCTCTGAGAAGAATGTAGACATCTAACTGGTCGACAGACATACCTAATTTGAGAGGTTTGAGTCTGGAGCATAATCCCATCTCATACTTCCGTAATTACAAGACAGCACACCAGTTTTGAAAGCAATTGAGAATTTTAGAATACTTACAGAAAAGAACATGTGCACATTTGTAATAACTGGTCTTATGCATCATGAAATGCAGTTCATTTCCCGCTTCTGTCACAGAGATCAGTTAAAAATTCACTTACAGCAAGGATATCTGTGTAGGGCTGGTTTGGCATAACATGCACCTATGAGAGGTGCACACCCACATAGAGTAGTAACTGGAGGCCAGGTAGCATCTCAAATGGCACTAAATGGCCACATTTGAGTAGTGGACCTGAGCCTTTATCCCCATAGATCAGGCTCTCTGTGTGAAATGAAGGTGATAATCTATGAGTTTCTCAGTCATGTGATGTGAGGATAAACTAATTTAGCCAGATGACTGTCTGAATAGGTAGTTCAGATAATGAAATGATCTGAAACATAAGTTCTTCCTTTTTTAACTCATTTTTGTACATACAAATAGGTATGAATGGTTTCTGCACAAAACTGAAGCACCGTCGTAACTAATAATTTGTGTCAGAATATGAAAGTAATCTTTGTTCTTCGATAGGTTCCAGCTTTGACTGCCAAAACACCCAGCAAATTACAGTGAAGTAAAAATGTGGGGAAAATGTGTCAGAGCCTACCCAGGCAGCCTGCTTCTGTGCAAGGGGCGAGCACAAGTCCCCATGCCACATTAAGCTGACTTCAGTCTTCAAAATTTGGCAAACATGGGACTTGTGTGATATGCAGACCTTGTGCTTGGCTGCACAAAAAGGAGTTTTACTGTTAGCAACCACCACCCTCTGTGGTTTCAATTACATGAGAAGGATCAAGGCAATTTGGCACTTGATCATTCTCTTGAAATTCTTAGAAGCTAGATGTCAGGGAACTGCACTTGAGCAGTCCTATTACAGTTCACTTTATATGTCAAATTCTGATTATGGGTCACATTATAGCATCTTTCAGAGGTTAATGCCATTGCAGAGCATAAGAAGAATATAAGTCAGTGAGTTCTTAAAAGGGTTCATAATATTTCATGAAAGCTTTTGTATCCAGGTTAGAAAAGATGTTACCTCCAAGCCAATTTTTTTGCTCATAAATTTAAGAAACACCACTGACCTCAGTGGAGATATACTGAGTCCCATTTGCTTATAATCTGCCTTTTCATTTGCCTGGTGGTGTGCTCAGAAACAAAGCAGCTGAGGATGACTGTGATATGCACTTTGTTAACTGAGACACAAATGCAGTGGTAGCGAGGGACTTTGTTAATTTAAAATTTGTTTCCCAGAGGTAAAGCATTGCCATGTAAGATTTTAATTTCTGTGTTTTATGGGCTAGTTTTCCTTGTTTCTGTGAATAACAAGGCTTTCTTCATGGTAGAAGTGTCAGCACACAAGTAAACCAACTTGCATTTTTTGGTTTTGTTTTGTTTCTTACCAGTTAACAGGGAAAAAAGTGTTCTCAATAGACTCTTGTTATAAGCTTGAGACATTCTGGAAGTAGAAATAGCAGTGAATTTTATATGGCCTGTTGAAATATTTTTGCATATGGAGGATTTGTGTTTTCAGAAATACTTGGAGCTTCTTTGTGATTGCTCAACTTCTCATACCCTCTCTTTTTCAATTTAAAGCAAGACTTTCTCAGAAATCATTGATAGAAATGTTTAGTTAAATAGACCTGTGGCTTATTCACTGTTTCTTTCTCTCTTTTATTATTTTTTTTAAATCAAAATTATATTGTTTCCAACTATAAAAAACCCCATTGTTCCTTTGCAAGCAGCCCTGCGGAAAAGAGTTGCTAATTACAAAACGTAGGATGGAAAACCGTTTATGGATTTGTCATAGTTCCTGTTAGTTTTGCTGTAGGTTTTTTGAGGTATTCAGGTTCTAACCATTTTGGAAACTAAATGGGTCTAATTATTTTGAAGCTGACATTGCCTTAGAGGCTCTGCGATGCCTGAGCACTGAGGATACGTGCACTTAAGCATCATTTAATCTGAATTCAGCTATGAAAACGTAGGTGATTAATGCAATCTAGTCATCCAAGCCTAGCTATAGTCAGGGCATACAGAAGTGCATTTACAGGGCATAATACATCCCCTCTCAACACAAGTGTCTAAAATAGTTGAAATGAATCACTCTTTGGAAGTACAGATCTTCTGCTATTGCCTAGTTGCCTTGACTCCTGCTACAAAGACCTGATTTTTAAATGGCTGAAGTTAGGTGAAGTGACTTTACTGACTATCTTGAATCTGGAAATTCATCTGACTCCTTGCTATGTCTTTTGATAACTCTGTACCCAGTAATCCTTAGTCTCCATAGTAAGATCAGATTCTTCTAAGCAAAAAATTGCTTCTTTAAATTACCCAGCTTTGATACAATAACAGTGTTACAACCGAGGGCAAGCTATTGTAGCATGATGGCTAACTGCATACATTATATGTACTAACATGCACACTTTGGGGTTGGGTCTGGTCTCTAATTACTTCACTACAAATTTATTTACCACTTTTCATTGCAGCAGTCTCACTGGCACAAAACAGGAGTGACATGGTTAAGAATCAGACCTTTAATGTCTATTGTAATGCTAAATACCATGCGAAAGTAGCAATATATTGCAAATCCTTAGCACAGTAAAGTATATTTTTTAAAAATATTCACAATCCCATTTTTAGTTGCAAATTCTGATTTCAACTCTGTGCAAACCCACTGATTTCTCGGTACAGAGTATGACTATAGATACCCAGGCACATATGAAGGTGTAAATACTTAGTTGCTGACTAGATGAGACTCATGGCTCTGCACATAATATATTTCTTAGTTCAGTAACTAGACCAAAGAAATGCACCCTCATTTAGGGTTTTGGCCAAAAAAAATCCCCTAGGACAAGCAACAGTTTTAGGTGGATGCCTATAAAGATGCAGGGGAGAATTACAGACACCTAGGGACAGATTGGCTGAAGGCAGCTGCCACTACCACATGAGCAGGGACAAGGAGAGAATCCTGCTCCTCATTCATAAAATCAGCTTTTCCTGATGTCCCCTGCTGCATTTGCTGTGTCTTCCCTATTGCAGCCAGCAAGGTAGAGGCCCTGCTGCCAAGAACTTCTTCCATTCCTTCTCCAAAAGCCATTCATCCATCAGGGTTCCAGACAGAAAAATACTGTTCAAGCATGTAATTAAAGACTCTGTCATTATGCATATGCACGGGGGACCTGAATTAAGTTGCGTGGGCTGCTTTCCATAGGCCCTGAGAAAACTGTGATCATCATGATTATAGTGAGTAAAGAGCAGATTTCAGCCTGGATCCTGTTGTTTGTTAGGTTAATTAGCCTTCTAACCAAGGTATTGAGAGGTTGCTTTAAAAAAAATAAAGAAAAAACCCAAAGAACATGGACATCTGTCTGCAGTGGGTACATTTATTTTTCACTTTTGTACACACCTTCACTGTTCTGTTTTGGGTCCTGTTTCTATAATAACGCTGGCATGCCGTTTTCAGATTCATGTTCTTTATACTTGTTTAGTTTCCAGGTGCTAGGGAGATATAAAAGCCTGTCTTGTTTTCTTCGGCTGGTTTGTTTGGCTGGGTATTGTTTTGTTTTTAGGTAGGGCTAGTACTAATTGGTTTCTAAGTTAAAGGAATAAAAGAAACTGTTAGCAAACCTGGTTTTGTGTTTTTCGTCTACATATTGTATTGAAAAGAGAAGGCAATTATTCCACAGAGTTGAAGGTTGGTTACACTGGGTTTTATTGAATGTTGATTGGCATGCTCACACATGATTCAAATACTGTTTTGTGTCATCTGTGTTACAGAGCCAAAGGATCACAAATGGGACTGGAGCAGAGCTATAGCAGCATATTTTTTTGCTGCTTATTGGCAGAGTAAAACTGTGTGTTTATTCTCTTCTGAACAAAAGCAACAGTTTTCAAAAGAAAACATTCCCCTTTTCTTATCTTTTCTCCCCTTTTTCTCTTTTTATAATACACTTAACTGTCTTTCTTTCAAGAAGGGTTTTTTTTTTTTAACTTCATGGGGGTTAAAATTTCATTAGCTAAGTTTGAATGTAAAGTAGTTGTACCTAGCAAAACAATCAAAATGTTTATAAAATAACAGGAAAAAAAAATCCATATCAAAAAAATTATCGCTCTTTCTCACAAATTAACCTATTCTTTTTTTTTTTTTTTTTGCTTTATTTGAAACCTCATTTTTCATTCAATAAACTGGTATCTGAGAAAAAAAAAACCAACAAAGTTCATTCAATTCTAAAGCAGTGTCACTAAATAAAAGCCCCTGGTCTAAACCCCTCCTCTGGAGTGTATAAGTATTTGGAGAGCCAGGTAAAACACGGACCTCAAAAGTCACTGGTTAATTCCTTTCAGCCACAATCATCATACACATGCCAATAAGCTTATTTGTATTTCTTATATGAGAAACCATTCCAGCTGCAAAGCTCAGTAGTACTGCACTCTGACAACCTTCACTCAAACTACTAAAGGTAAAACACAGTTAGAATTGCTAATGTTCAGTACAGCTAACACTGAAACATGAGTAAAATTTACTAAAATTACTGACACTGAGAAATAGGATCTTTAATTTTTCTCCCAGAATATTTTCATGTAACATTTTCTGATATTTAATTAGCTGTATTAATGATATCTAAATCCATGGGCATTTCTCCCTCTGCCAGCTAATTATGGCACTCTGATTTTTGCTTCTGAGAGTGACATGCCTCCTGCTCAGTGTGTGGGGTCTTTTTTGCCATGTCCTCTTCTCAGATTTGAAGCCTGTGAGGTTAAAGGCAGATTCTAATGACACCCTCCAGGGTAGCCTCCTTTGAAGGCCAGGACCAAGAGCTTTGATTTCAGGTCTCTCCCTATGTGGCTGCCTTTAAAGTTCATCTGAATTAACATTCAGTGATATTTTTGGCAGCTTTGACTGCCAGGAAAAATCATTACAGTGGAATATTAATGCAAATAAACTTTGCATAGTCCCATTAAATCATTAAATGCCACATTGTTCTGTAATGGGAGTGACATTTCATTTTTTCTAAAGCATCGTATGCGTCTGTGTTCACTGCCAGTTTCATGGTGTTAATACTGGTGACAGAATACAATAACACTGGAACAAGAAATGAAGGGGTCCTAGGGCTTATATGATGCCTGCAGATACCTGAAATGACTGAAAAATCAGAGATAAAAGTATCATAAAAGAACTGTGCTGGTATTTTTAGAGTGTGTTCAAACATTTGGTCCAGATTGTCAATGATATTCAATTTTTCTTTTGTCCTCTATCTGACAAAAGCAAAAGGAAAAGATTAGTCGGCTGTCATCTGGAGAATATCCTCCAACTTTTAGTTGTGTTTTTTTGTTTTTTTCCTCCATATTTTTCTCCCTGTAACCTTTACAAAGGTTGAAGAAACCCTTCGTAATGATACTGCACCAGGCACTTGAGTGTATAAGGCATAAAAACAAACCAAACAGAAAAAAACTGTTTTGCTTTTAAACAGAGCTCTCTGAAGTCCAAAGATGACTTCTGAGAAGGCAAATTCTTAAGAGGTATGAGAGCATTACTGTATTATTTTAATAAACTGTTAAAATGTTTATTTAAAAGAGAAAAAGAAAAAAAAAAGAATGATCTAATGTATGGCATACAATAAAAAATAAAAAAACTCAGGGTAATCAGGGAGAAAATCTCACCATATATTAAAAATCAGCATGTCCTAGGGGAGTAAGCAGAGAGAGCTTCTAGAAATTATAAACATTTCTTCTCTGGCTGCTATGGGAATGCTTCTTTGAAGAAGTATTCCTGTGTATGACCTTCAAGAACAGCCAGAGATCAGATGGCTCTAACATTCATTCAATGGAATGAGACACAATAAAGGAAAAAAGACCCTGGGTTCATCAGGACATCTACTACAGTGTAAGCACAGATCTGTGGATCAGAAGGGGCCTTTCCACTGACAGTTCATAGGGCTACTCAGGGATTTCACCTGGTATTTCCAGCTGTGGGGAAAAATATTCTCTACACTAACAGTGAGCACGTCATTTCCCTTACGAAAGAAGCCCAGACCCTACCTAGGTGGGAAGGCAACGAGTTGGGCAGCCAATTCTCCGTTGAACATCTCTTTTGAAAGCTTCAGCCTGAATGTCTCCAGGTAACCATTGGCAAATCCCCTCCTTTGGCTGAGGTGCCTTGTTCCAGGGATTCAATTCCCTCACCACTAGTATGTCTTTTCCCTACTTTGATCTGTGTTTATCTTTCCAGTGCTGGATCATGTCACACACTATGGATTTTCTTCGGGTATGATGATTTTTACTTTTTTTTTATTGCCAAGGCACAGCTTCACCACAGCTTCTTGTTAATACCCTTTAGTCCTACTGCCGTACAGCCAGCTGACAGCCCTATATGCTTGGTCCACATTGCCGAAGAAAAGGTGCTCTGTAAACTTACCGAGCTGGCTGCATGTTTTAAACTGTTCAGCTACTTTTGAATGACATCAAATGGTAAACATCATTTATATCCCTTGCAATTAGAAAAGGGAAAGCATTCACCTGATGTTAAACATGGTCCAGTATTCTAAGTAAGCTACATATACTGGAGAGTCACTGGAAAGGTGAGCAAGCCAGTTACCTGTACACTCACAGAGACTTTCAGGGTCTGTAAGCTGTGGAGAAGATAATTTTCTGTTATTTTAGCTTATTCTTGCATTGAAGTTAGAAGATTGGAATCAAGAGCTCTGAGACATTCTACTGTCCACTACAGGGAATTAAAATCCCTTTTTGGCAGAAAAGGACAAACAAAACAAAAAATGCTGAGTGTTTTTAAGGTAGAAATTGACCTGTCAAAGTTTGAGAACACTGGTCTTGTATTAGCCTGATAATAGTAGTCTCACTGCTCACAGCAATTGATGCAAATTAGAATGAAAATAAGTGTTAAAAGCAGTTTATGGTGGTCTGCAATTCACTGACATTTCATGGACCATTTATCAGCCATCAAAACTGCAAAAGCTTTAATTTTGCCATGACTTCTGAAGGCTTGAAAGAAAAAGTCAGTAGCTGTCTAATCCACTGGAGTTTGTGGGATGATGCTGAGTAGAATTTGGTAATAAGTCATGAGATCCAGCTTTAAGCCACAGATCTGTGTTTCTGTGGTCACTTGAGCTACATTTGTGCACTGAGACACAGACACACCTTCCCAAAATCTTTGCTGACAGGAGAGCGCAGAGACTTCAGTGAACCTTAGATTGTTTGACTCTGGTCCTCAGCCTGCTTGACCATTAGCCATTCTGCAACATTGCCTACCCTGTCTGGCAAATGAATGAGAGGTTGGAAGCATAGTCAGAAGTTACACATCTGTTCTCACAAGACTCTTTTTCAAAATAAAATAGATAAGAGTGACAATAAAGAATAATAACCAAAGCATTTTTCTTCTTCAGATCCCACAGGGTTTTTAAAGCAACAAGTAAGCCCAAGTCTTCTGATCCCATTGATCTCTTGTATTTATCAGTGCAAATCCATGCCATGTGTCAAGATACTTTCTTCTCTTATTCCTATCATGTCAATGTACTGAGTCATAAAGTTAATATAGCAACTGAACTGTTTCTAATCATCTATTAAGACCACTCAAAACAATATATTTTAGCCATCTGAAAAGAAAACCTTCCTGGAGAATAATTCCTACTCATTTAAAGCTATTTTTCTGTGAGCATTAGAAGATGATTGATCCTGCCATGGTCAATGAAGTACCACACACTTTGGACTCAGGAGTGTACTTAGGTACTTCACCCTTGTGTTTTCATGGTTGCTGTGCTCCTATTACTTCTCGTCGACACTCCCTAATGTGAGATGACTAGTACAGTAGTGCAGTCACTGACCACCCCACATCCTCATATCAGGGAAACTTTCAAAATCTTCCTTGCTATAGCAGAAATTCAGCACAGAGTATAGCTCTGCTCGTATGTTCCATTCAAGTGTCAGCCACCAACAGGGTCCTTAAATCCCACTGAATTTGTCTGATTCTCAAGGCTCAGTGATTTCAGTACATGGCGTGAGTGTGAAGTCAAACTTACACCTTATGTCTCTGGTAAACTGCTACATTCTTAAATTAGGCAGAAGTTTTTCTCATAAATGGAATCAGTAACAGCCTGTGCTCAGTACCATGGAATTTCCAGTGCAGTGTTGCAAAGAAACACGTACGGAAAATTACCTCTGTGATTAAAACTCAGCCAGTCGGAAGCCTTCGGGTCTGCAATATCATTCAAACTGACAGAATAAAAATGTTTGACCTGATCTGTCACATTACAGCACTCAGCATCTATTTATGACAGTCTGACTTCATCCCATCGGACAGCTTCTCGCGCTTGAAGAGCCGTTAGGAAGTCCTGTATTGTCGCTGTAGGTATTTAGCCTGTGGTGCTGGAAGAGCGGTTCTGAACCACAGCTGCAGCTCTTCATCTGAGATAAAATTTAAAAAGAAAAGTAATGTGAGGTTCACAGAACCAGGAACATGGAAGCACCTCAAATGCTTATGCCGCTTATGAAGCAAAAGACTATTTTTAAGTGTAACTGACACCCAGAGGTCCAATCCCTATTGCCTTTCTTTAGAAAGTGGAAATTGGGGTTTTCAAAATGCTGACAGTAGGGAAATTAAGTCCCAAATTTTACTTTGTTGGGTCACACAAACTGCCACTTGCAATAAATATCTAGAGTTGAGAGGCAATATTCACTTCAATCTGGATGATGGTCTGAAGGACCCTTATCTTTTCCATCTTCAGGTGACTACCTTGCCAAAAGTGCACTCTTACACCCATGGGGCCCGAAGGACAGCAGCATCAGTCTGGTCCAGCATGTTTTTCACAGAACAAATAATTTTGTAACTGCCTTTCATCTTAGGAAATTACTGAACCAAACTCCCATTCCCCCCTGCTCCCTTGTTACCTACCCGTCTCCTTGATTCAAAACTGATTTGTCAGCTCTGTTGTGCCTTAACACATGGAGAAGCTGGACTATGGGCTTCATCAGTTTCAAAATGTTCAAGAATGATGTATTAAGTGTTCTCTCCCTCGGCTGCTGAGCCTTCTCAAACAGAGCTAATGTGGAATAAGTTGAAGGAGAAATACTCCCGCTACTCTAGATGGGCAGGAAAAAACTGCTGCTTTCATGGTCTTTGGAAGCATAGCAAAATCTTTGGCACTTGTCACAATAATGCAAATTGCACCAGTATTAAAGCATACAACTAGTAATTCGATATTTTAATAGTATTTGGTGATATGTGTCTGACACATTGGGACCAGTCATGTTTGTGTAAAAAAAACACAGCAAGGTGCCTCCAATGGATGAGAAGCTTGGAAATGACCTGTCTGCAGGTCATTGCTTCATTGATAGTAGTTTGTACTAGTCGTCACCAAACTGGGTACCTGGCTGTGCGGGCTGTTCGGTAGCAGCTGTGAATGTGGTTGCTGCAGCCTCACTCTTCTTCACTCATAGGCAGAGGAGAGGTCTGCTCTGGCTCACAACCCCTGACCTTCATCCACTCGGAGATGTCTCAGCACCCCAGTGACATATGCAGCTGAGCTTAGGGGCCAGCTGTGGGTTTTATCTGATCACCACTGTGTACAAAACTGAAGTATATACTTTTTAAGTGACTTTGTTTTTTTTCTTTTTTTCCCTTTTTCCAGATCTGACTCATGCTTGGGGGAAAAAAAGAAAAAAGAAACACCCACCTATAATCATCAGCTCCTTATCCAATAGGAGTTAGGTTGTGATTGACACTTTTCACTGCTGTCATGTTAGGACCAGAAATCATGGGCACAACAGCAGAGGATGTGTCCCACAGTTACAATTGCAGTGAAAGTCGTCTTTTCTCTCAACTTTCAATTGTTTTAATAAACAAACACTAAACACGAACCACCAAAAGTAGTGTGTATGAGCTCATGGTGCAACTGGAAGAATATTCATAATTGTAGGAAGAGACAATGAATTATCTCTTCAAAATTCTAATTCAGACATAATCATGACAGCTGCTAAATTAGCCATGAAAGACAGTAAAACCAGAAATCATTTCAATATGGTTCACAAACTGTAGTTCACACCCTTCTCAGTTTCCAAATAGTTAAATGGACTGTTCTTTTAGCTGACATAGAAAGGATAAATGCAGCCTCAATCTGTATGTGTGCACCCGTGCTAATAAGGTGTTAGTCCTCCTAATCTACAGGTGGTCAGGTGGTGAACTGACACTCAGCACATTTGAAACCTTCCTCAGTTGAGAGCACTTGAGAACAATTGTTCAGTGTGAGCTCCAAGCAGATTAACGAATGCTTGTCTGGTTTTGTTTTTCCAACCTAGGAAAGAAAAGAAAAAAAGGAAAAAGGAAAAGGAAAAGAAGAAGAAAAAGGAAAAGGAAAAGGAAAAGGAAAAGGAAAAGGAAAAGAAAAAGAAAAAGAAAGAGAAAAAGAAAAAGAAAAAGAAAAAGAAAAAGAAAAAGAAAAAGAAAAAGAAAAAGAAAAAGAAAAAGAAAAAAGAAAAAGAAAAGAAAGGAAAGGAATTGTGTTGCATAAACTATGCAGCTGAAAGAAAAGAGACATAGCTAGCAGCCCCAGTTGGTTAATCTCATTGCTCCAAATCAGTCAGCAATGCACTTACGTGTGAGTTTTCAAAGCCTGCTTCTCATGAAAGGGATATTCTTTCCTCTCTACTTTTAATCCCAGAGAAAGATCTGAATTATGCCCATTCAGTGAATTCAGGATATGATAATAGTTACAAAGCTCTAGATATTTTATGCTGATCTTTCTCTTTCTAAGGACAAAGTAACCAAGTTTAAATGGTCTCTAGATGTGAAATGACTGGGGAAGGTCACAGTGTTTATACTAAGGAAAAGTGGACATGCTAATTGACTACACAAAGTAAAACGTGAAGCCTTTAACAAACGGACTGCAGAAATGATATTCCTGACAATAGCTGCTTGGGGTTTTATACCTGCCAGCCCAGCACATTTTCCCTTCTCCCTGGAGGAGATTTAAGCAGCAATGAATAGAGAATAAGTCTCTACCTAGCCATACAGAAGTAAACCAGCTCCTGAAACAAAGGTGAAAAGTAAGCCCACCTGGTTTCTTACTTGGTATCACTAGGGCATATATTTGCCTTCTGCAGCACTTACTACAGTCATCTCGCTCCTTCTCAAACACAAACATCTGCAAGTCATAATGTCTGGATACAAGCTCAAATATGTTTAAAAACCTGGAGGGAAGAAGGAAGACTAAGAAGGACTGATCGTTCAGTACCATTAACTTGTTTCATTTGGCCATACAGTTTGGATGTTAGTGTTTTAGTTCCAACACAACTCTATCATCTTTAAATTATCTTACTTTATTTCTTTAATATTAGTCATCACTTGTGGTACAATTGCATGGGTGAATTGCATTTTACAGCTTCCTAGAAGATAGATCCCTACCCAGAGGACAGTACAGTACACTGGAATTTGTATAAATTCAACTGCACACAGAAGCAAAAAATACAGTACACATAGCTTCTGAGGAATGATTCACAAATAAGCTAAGCTAAAATGAGTGCTTAGGTAAAGAAGAGATATAAAGAGTGAAACTTAAGACTAAATGAAGGTAGCAAAGAAGTGGGTGTAAAATTAAACTGAAGCAGAGCTGTAGGTGACACTGTGGAATTTTGCTGAGCTTGGAAAGCAAGAATGGAGAGCTTAAATGTAATGCAGTAAGTCACCTGACTCAATAAGCACCTTAAAGCAGACTTTTTGCAATGCAGAGAAAAGTAATGATGTCCTTTCTGCCATGGGCTTCAAAGACTGGACTTCTGCAAAAGCATTCACATAGAGATGTTGTTCTGGTTTGTCCAACATAGAAACAAACATGCTGGCAGTCTTATTGTCAGTTCAGATTTTTTCAGGTCACCTGATTTTTAAATTACCTTCTTTTTTAGCAAATATTCTTGGTTTCATAATGTGGCATATCCAAACAAGATATTCACAGCTGTAGCTCCCAATGAAGTGGTCCACTGCATTTCATACTAGGCTTGAGCCAAAAGTAAAAATAGTGTGTGAAGCACCATGCCCATTTTGTGTAATTGTGCCACATTTGTTGACAAAACTCCTGCCTTGTAAATCTTGTTATAGCTCGCGGTATGAGAGACTCAGATTCAAGTTCCATCTTTGCCTGACTTTCAGGATCTGAAACAAGTGTCTCTATTTTACTGTTCAGGAATCCACAGAGTCAAAATGGAGCAGCTTTTTTTCTTCTGCAGTGTCACTAACAGACGGTCTATCAAATATTTACAGTTGTGAACCAATGGAAGCTACTGCCAAGTGCTTTTCTTGCTAAAATACCCTTTATAATATATTATTGAACCATCTCTAAAAGCCAAGCACATAATTAAACCCTTTGCATTGGTACAATATGTCTGTTCTGTCCTTCAATCTTCTTTTAAGATGTGATATACATCCTAGCAGCTACATGAAAGATTCAAAGGCTATGGTCCATTTACAGCACAGACTGATTGTTATTTAATCTCCCATCACTAAGACTACTGTCCTCCTAGAAATAAGGAAAATATGCTATCATTAAATCACAGTTTTATAGGCATGTTGTTAAATAATTGAACAGCCCAGCTGTCACAAAGGAATAATCATGTATAGATATGAAACTCTGCATAACATTTTGTATCCAAATATTGAAGGAAGAAGTGAAAGGAATAATTTTACTTGTTTTCATGATTAAAATTTCTGAGAGCCCATCATATGGTAGGACTGAAGAGCAGCAATTAACAATGATTAAAGTGCCAAAAGAATTTGTACTTAAAAACTCAAACAAATGCATAAATCTGCAACGTTGATCATGCACTTTTACATACACTTTACCCACAGCCCATGAATGCCAAAATGTAGTGCATGATTTATAAAAGTCTGCCAATAATATAATATGATGTCAGTATGTTTCAGTACAATTTATTTCAAAGCTATGCAAAGACTAAATTGATAGTCATGAGTGTGTTTTAAGTAGAGCTGGCCAGGACACAAAATCAAGAAGATCTGGAAAGATTTTGGAAAACCACATCACTCCACTGAGATCTAAGCAACCAAACTTTCCTCAGATCTATCACTTATGCATACATGAACCTGCATTTGCCACTAGTATGAACATTAAGTCTTCTAAAGGCTGCTTCAACTGGTAGGTGTTACCAATACGCATTTTCTCTTCATTAATTCCTTATATTTTACATAACCACACTGTTGTCTTCCCTTGGATTTCTGCTTGTTATTTTGCTTTGTTTTCCTCCTCAGCTTTGCTTGTCAGTTCACTTACCTTTCACTTATACAAACAAAATACATAGGTTTCTGTTTGGCAAACAAAGATTGCATGGAATGGATAGAATCTTAAGTTTAGCTGTCCTTTCATTTCTTCTGATTGTAAAAGTGATTCATCCACATGCAAAAGAGATGGAAAAACCCTGACTGCCATTCTCATCCTGTCCTAGAAATGGTGCCCAACTGAGGTCAAATGAATTACACTAATGAAGAAGAGGAAGGTCAAGTATAGCGATGAGAAAATGGATTTCAGATAAATAAATTTCAAATAAATATGCCAGTTTTACAGCATTTCTGTTCTGTAGACAAGATTTACTTGATCTTTAAGTGCAACAATAAACCTACATACACTAGAAATTAAACTCTTGGTTATACTTATAGGGTTTCACCAGGCTTCTTCTCATGAGAGCATGGACTTTAGAGCTGATCTCTTTTCTGAAAACGCTCTGGTCATTGCTGTCAAAGGAATGGTGATTGAACAAGGAAAAGAATAATTATCCTGAAATATATAGCTCTAGCTAGAACTGCTACCTGTAACGTAAAGCCAGCAATGTAGACTTCATCTGGAGAGAAAGCAAGCATCTTTTGCTGAGCAGCTGAGACAGATAGGCTAATGCTACAAGTTTATTCAAGGAGTAGCCTCCTACATAGAGAGACTATACTGAGCTGCCTAGAACAGGAAACTTGCTTTGTTTGGTATTACTTACACATTCTTGTGTTCTGAATAATAAAATGTCATCTAAGGCCAGAGCCTGAAATAAATTCAGAGAGGCATTCGTTCTTCTTCTCATTGTGGGCTAGTTACACAGTGCCCCAGTTTACAGTCTTAAAGCCAAAAATAAATTAAAAACCAAAAATGTTGGAGAATCCTGTAGTGGAGAATTGTTTTGTGTTATAAAATCTAAATATTTTAAAAGCGGAAGTGGTAACAGTGGAGAGTCCAGAGAGGTTAAGATTAGAGGTCTGAATAGAGACACTTTTAGGAACATCTTGGAAGAGCAAAGGGTTAAGTCTGACCTCTGGGAATAGCGTGGAGGAAGGAATAGGCAGAAAAAGCCAGTTTGTTCTTCTCTGCATCCTAAGAAGTCAAACAGCTGCCACCTCATTTGCAAGGCAATTGCATGATGACTTTCCGACAAAGTTTTTGACAGCTTTATAAGACATATACAGATTTGAAAGATAATATCACTGCTTCAGCAATGATACAGTGTATATATCCACTTCTGCAGGAGGTGGTCCTGCTAAGAGTCATATTTTCTGTTTTAGAATGCAGTTGAACCATTTTGCAAAGACATTGTCTGCTCTGTAACAAGTGCTTTCTGTGTCTACCTGATTTGTCTCATCTGCCACATGAAACATTAATTTCAGCCAAATTAAAGACTTTTTTTTTCTCACTGTTTTAATTAATTTGATCATCTCTCATCTTAGCTATTTGTTTCAGGAGTCAGGGCTTTGCCCACAATTCTTTGAAGTGGCATTTCTGCTTATAAAACAGTACATTTGATTCTTTTTTGCCCATGGGTCAAAATTTGGGGGGAAGGAGGTGTCTCTTCTCACCAATTTAGAAGTGCAATGTGTCAATAGCTTGGGGGGTTCATTTGCCTTTGGGCACTCATTCTCATCACCAGCTATAAAGGCATTGCTGCATTGCTCATAGGCTTGTTTATTTTTAGAAGGATATTGACAGCTTGAAAGCTCTTCAGGGGGAAATATATATCCAGGAAGCAGTGTTAAATATGACTACATCCTTTCTCAAACTTCACAAGTTTTCCATGCTTTTGGCACCTACACAGCTTGCTCAGGTATGCAGACAGCTATGGCTCTGCCAGTCCTTGGAAAAAGAGGTGGAAAATGTATTAATAATATGGATATCTTTAGTTTCTGTTGAAATTCCTCCCTACTAGCCTGTGCGCTGTGGGTTATAGCACAACTATAGCACAACTTTAAAAAAAACCAAACCACCACACACCAAAACGAGGGCTTGCAAAAAGAAGATATGCTTCTTTTGATCTGATGGCACAGAACATGACTTTCACAAACTTTCTCCTCCACGAGGCTCTTCTGGTCTTTAAATTGCAAAATTCTATTTAAAAAAAAAATAGTTATATGGTGTTTAAGAAAAATAAACAAAAATATTACATGATTTTTATAGCAGGGACAAGAAACAAGAGTTTTAAAAAGGGTTTAATTTCTGATGTTCATTTGAACTTTGTCACAGAGCTGATCAAAAAGAAAATGACATCATTGGCAAATATTTTCTGTAATTTCTCAACTTATTTTGAGGGGAAAAAAAAGTTGCTAGTCTTTTCTTAAACTGAATTTAAGAGATGACATTTTGAAGAAAATATCAAAAATGTTTCTGTGATTTGGCTGAGTTCTAGTCACTCATATCTGTGTTAAATTACAGCAGCAGGATAACTGCCAAAATTTTATCCTCCTCCTTACCACAGTACTTCCTCAGTTCAGCCAGCCATTTTCAGCTGGCTGAATTAAAAGCAAAATCACTAAAGTATTTCTGAAATCTCTGAAGAACATCAGGACTGTTCTCAGTTCTATTTCTGATCAGATAATTTATGTTTGTTTAGGAGTCTGTAAGATAATGTGATAATGCTGACACTGGATGCATTTGCCACCTCTACCTTCATAATCTTTGGCAATCAAGTAACTAAGAAGCCCACAAAACCAAATAAAATGTAGCTATAGGGCTTCTCACATATAAATCCACAAACAGCCAATAATAGCAAAAGAACCTGTTTATAAGGTTGTGTGGAAAGGGGGAAGAAAGTAAATTATGTAAGGGGAGTTGCAGAGCTTCAATATTTGTAATCATATGGATGCAATACCAATGAGGTTCAGTATGAAGGAACACTCCATTCAAGCACTGAAGTGCAATGAAGTAGTCCTCTTAGGCACTGATTGTGTAACCAACATGGAAATCATATGCTTTCCCTCCAGTAGACACACTTTCGAGCACAGCATGACAAAATCACTGCCTGAAACATCCTTTTCTTTCCAGTCTTTCAGCTCAGCTGAGTTCCTTTATTCACAAGCAGGACAAGTTGCAAGGGCAGCGACTGGAGCTCTAAGCGCTGCAGACCCGGTCACACACACTGCTCATTTCTGGAAACATTCGTTCTGCTGGCATCAACACTTCTGTCTCAGACAGTGAGAAAAAAATGGCTTGTTTACACAGAGGCATAAGTGGAGTCATACACCTATCTTTCCCATTCAGTATTTGCCTGCTGCATCATATACTCTAGTTTTATAGCAAGTGTGCTCCTATTAGAGCTTATTCAATGTTATGTATGTACTTCAAGAAATTTGAAGAAAAAATTAGACGTCTGTAAAGAGAATTGAAGAGAATTTTTAAAAAAAGTTGAGTCTTTGACTGATATTTAAATATAAATTTTAACAATTCATGGGATTTGACTCATTAAAGAAAAAAGCTACAGCCAAAGACACAACTCAGCAAAGAGGTCAGCAAGTAATATAGACCACCCTGTAAAACTTAGAATGCTCTATTGAAACATAAAGTTTTAGAGGAAATGACCATGTGCTCATGTGTATTTTGCTACTACTGTTTGACATACAAAAGAGCTATGTGTTAAAAAAAAAAAAATATTTAATGAAAATTGGTGTTTTTTATGAAAGTGAGGGAAATAGAAATTTTCTCACAAAACATCTTGTCAAGTTTTAGACCATCTCTATATGCTGTTTTAAATATGTGTTTCACTGGCGTGAACAGCACTTGGACAATTTATGTCAGCTGAATATATGAGCAGCATTTTGTGATCTAGGCTGCGCACCTGTCATTGGAAGGATCTTTAAAAAGACTTGGAGTTTTTGTTAGTGATTTTGGATGAGCATTTTGTAATTATTCCTCATAACTGTAGGGGCAGGTAAGACCTTTTCCTGCCCTTTGTTATCCAATTTCCACTTTCTTGTGCTCTTTCTTCTAAATGAAATTATTTATCTAGGAAGTATTAAGTAATTATAAATATTAACTATATTAAATAGTTTATTATTTTAATTACTAATATTAAATATTGGTTGAATATTAACTAATGTGCCTCTTCATATTCAAAGTCTTCTATAATATGAGGTGGAAATTAGGTTCAGGACAGCTGACTTCCAACTGAGAGCTTTTTTGCTGTAGTATGGGTTCCCCCGTAGAAAAATGTTAGGCAAAGACAGCGTACATCACATCACTGGAATTACTGTGAATGACAAGAAACAGACTGCTATATTAACAATAGGCATCCACTTTTATACAGTGATGAAGTACAACCAGTTTGTCACTAATCTTACCTGATAAGGCAGTTTTTAGGAATCAGAGGGAGTATAAGCTCCCTCATGCAGATCATATTCAAATAAACCTGTTGAACTTTAATATCACTATTGCTTAATCACCATGTCATTATACTGTTGACAGATTGTCATGGTTTAACCCTAGCCAGAAACTAAGCACCACACAGCTGCTCGTTCACTCCCCGCTGTGGGATGGGAGAGAGAATCAGAAGGGTAAAAGAGAGAAAACTCACAGGTTGAGATAAAGACAATTTAATAGGCAAAGCAAAAATGGTGTGCACAAGCAAAGTAAAACAAGGAATTCATTCACTACTTCCTATCGGCAGGCAGGCGTTCAGCCATCTTCAGGAAAGCAGGTCTCCATCATGCGTACCGGTTACTTGGGAAGACAAACACCATCACTCTGAACGCCCCCCTCCCCCCCGTTCCTTCTTCTTCCCTCAGCTTTATATGCTGAGCATGACATCATTTGGTATGGAATAGCCCTTTGGCCAGTTGGGGTCAGCTGTCCTGCCTGTGTCCCTTCCCAGCTTCTTCTGTACTCCCAGCCTCCTCACTGGCAGGGCAGTATGAGAAGCTGAAAAGTCCTTGACTTAGTGTAAGCATTGAGTATCAACAACTAAAACATCCCTGTGTTATCAACACTCTTTTCAGCACAAATCCAAAACATAGCCTCATACTAGCTACTGTGAAGAAAATCAACTCTATCCCAGCCAAAACCAGCACACAGATAAGGCTTTGAGTGATCACATTGGCTATGAACAGCAGAATTGCCAGAGATGGCAACAGGCACTTTGATTTCTTTGGTACTTTGAGACCTTTTTGCTTGAGAGCTGCATTATGGGTTTTATTTTATGCATCTCTTCTACTGTTTTTTACTTGAAGGAAAATCGAATTATTAACAAGATGAGAAAGGAGTGTCATTAGAGGACATGAAATCATTAAGGAACATATTTCTCCTGAGTGACTTGTACTTTTAATTATAAAACAGCTAGTTAAAAAAGACCAGTGACTTCCCTCTTTTATTTAACTCTATTATGATATTTTTATAGTCCTAGGAATACAATGCTCTGGGATAACCTGTACAGGTCATTTAACTCCTTTGAACAAATGACAATAAAGTTTATATATTCAATATATACCTTAACAGTCTGTCCAGATTTTCTCTCCCTTCTCCTTTTCAGCCACATGCTAGTATATTTTGGAGCACACAGGTATGCTTGATTTAGCTATGAAAAACACATGCCAGTTTTCAAAATATGCTTTAACTGTCACATAGTTTCATCTGCCTCATAATGTCAAGAAAAAAGATAGAAAGATTCCCTTTCACTGGGCTTCAGGTAAGAGCCAGAGAGTAGGAGACACATCAGCTAGGTGTGTAAGACCAAATAGGTCTCTAATGGAAGGTGTTACCTTTATGTAACACTTAAACCCTGATTTTCAGAAGTATTGACCAGTCTGGGCTACCAGACAAGCCCCAGCCACTTTCAAAGTTCAGATCTCCCCAACAAACACAGGATCGTTGGCTTAAATTGAGCCCCCAAACAGTGATGTGCCTCAAATCAGTGAACTCTTCAGAATAGCACTTTCTAAATTAGGATTATCAATTATGGATGATTATCATTGCAATTAAACTAAAAATTTTCTACATAACAAGCAGAAGCCAGGGACATGATGGTGGTTAGCATAAATGATTGTAGATAACCATTCATGCAAATACTATGTTTCTGGAAAGAACTTCAGTACACCATAGAGTCCCATTTGTCCTGAAAAACAATCAGGTGTATCTGGGCCATGGCTGACAATTTTTTCTTAACCTATTCTATAAACTCTTAAAGAGATTTAGCAACATTTCCATGTCACCTCTTCCAGAGCTTCACTGTATTTATTTTGAGTATTTTCCCAATACCTAGTCTGATTACTGTTTGTTGCAAACTCAGCCCAATTTCTTCCAGTCCCATACCCAGCAAACAACTGATGTCTGTCCTCTTTCTAACAGCCTCTTATATACTGGAAGACTACTAGAGAGTAAAATATTTGATGTATTAGAAGACAAATCTTGTCTAATCTTGCTGAAGATGTCTCATAATCTTGCAGCTTGAAAGAAAACTGATATTACCATTACTTGACCATACAGTCCTGCTTTGTGGCCAAATAGGTCACCACCATAGAAGAGAAGGAATGCTTATAAGAACTGCTAGTATATTTATATGTATGTATGTATATATATACACACACATATACATAACATATACACATATATATATATATCTTTATATATATATATATACACACACACACTTTTAACATAGAACTTGCAAAACCAGAGCAATGTAAAAGGAACGCTCAATAGAACTGACATGATCTGTCAGATGAACTATCACCAGTGAATACTTTGTGAGATCTAAAAACTGAATGTGTTGGGAAATTCAGACTTAAGCGTGATTCTGTTAAAAACAAACAAACAAACAAAAAACAGCTGGGAAAGCTCATATTCACATGTGATTTAAAGAAAAGTAGAGTGCACAGCATAGTCAACAGCATCTCATTTTCTGTTTTACAATGAGTGCATTAAAAAATTCATGCTGTATGTATGCTACTGGGCCTGTACTGGGAATATATTTTTAAGATTCAGAAACTCAGCAGAGAAAAAGAAAATCCTTTTGTAGATGAATGATGAACTCTTCTGAATGGGTTTCCTGCCATCAAATTGCAGAGGGTGTGCAATTTAAAGCAAGATAAGTTATTTGACTTAAATTGAAGGCAAGTCTACCCAGGGCTTTCCATGCAATAGAAGAAAAACTTCAGAAATCTGCCAGCCATCCAATCTAAGCACCTGTTTCCACTTGTAGGTGAGTTGTTTTAGGCACAATATTATTGGCTTATTATTATTCTATCAGCTGAAATGATAATTATAACAGAGGAAGTTGTATGAAGAAACTGGCCGTAAGCTAATGAATAATTAAGCTCTGAGCACATAATATTTCCCTGCTGATGTTCACAGAAGAAAATACTGATAAGAATAATGCAGTTTTATGGATCAGGAAATAAGCTGATTGCTCCCAAGAGAAGTAAATGCACCTAGAGAAAGGAAAAGAGTAGCGCTTACCTGAGAAGGGCAAGCAAGTGTAGTGAAAGACATGGGAGCTAATCCTGATGTATACCGCAGTCCCCATAAGCAGCAAGCCTATCCATCAGATGACTAGCCAGAAATAAAAAGTTAGATGATCTACCTTTGGTATTTGAGATGAATGGAAGTGAAAACAGGACATGTTCTGGGCTATCTAAATAGGAAGTAGATGGACCAGGTGTATTTACTTTTCCTTTGTTGCACACAATTTCCTCAACTGGCACTGACTGAAGAAAAATCCCTGGTGATAAATGTTCTGCAAGTACAGCAAGGACAACCCCCTCCAGTGCTGTTCATTGAGGATGGAGCCCTAGTCACTAAACTACTTTTGAAAAGAGAGTTAGGGAGGTTCTTTTTAACTTTGAGAAAAGTAAATTTGCTAAACAAAACAGTTTCACAGAGAATAGCATTATTCATACATTTAGCAGCTAAATAAATCTTTCTTCCAGGAACAGACAACTTCTGTTTTGTTTTTTTTTTTTTTAAATGAAGAAAGAAAATATTTTAAGGCTATTTTTCTTCATAAGAAGCATTTTCATTGTGAAATCATCATAATTTTTAAATAGATAAAAATGTTGCTTTCTCTCCAAAGGAAAGGAGATATTGAATTTTAGTTTAAATACAATGCATTATTTTTTCCATTAAAAAAGGAACCAGAGTATTTTTTCTTTTGGCTTGACTTCATCTGTTTTTACAGGTGTTCATTTTTTTTGTTTAGCCAGTGAATTGAAAATTCTGTTATTTTATTCCCATACAAGTTTGAGTCAACAAGTTGAAAGTATTTTTTTCAAGGTTACAGGACAGAAGTCCTTTCCTCTATACCACTGATAATCTGAAAATATGAGAAAGATCTCTTGTAGTCCTGTTGGGAGCAATGGCTAAGGAAAGATTGAAAAGTCCAAAATAAAAAGAATGAAACTGAACTCATTCTATCCTGTTTCGGTTCAACAGAAGTAAAAAAGAAGTGAAACCCTAGAAAAGGCAGAAATGCAATGGTAACTGTAAAAGACGAAGTTTCCCACACTTGTTTCTCAAGGTACAGATTGAATTGCATCTGACCATCTATGTGGGTTCACTGACGATTTCAAGGTTGATGAAGCCTGAAGGAATCAGGGAATTCAGAACAAGATTGTTTCTAGCCACATCATTTCACCACATCCCGACCAAATACTACCAGTAACCAGTTATATTTGAGTTTATTTAGATCTTAGCTGCCCAGTAAATGATTGTTAGGTTACCTCACCTGCAATAATGTATATATTGTGCAAATTTCATTTAGAATATATTTGAAAAGACTGACCATTCTTGACAAGACTAGATAATATTGTTTCGCCTCAAAATGATTGATAAATCTACTTGTTCTTTGACTTTGATGGTAAAGATATGGATCCAAAAGTTATCACAACTAAGAAGTTAGCTACAGAATTCTGCCACAGATTCAACTTCATGTTCTTCACACATATCTGGCAACCCCATTGCCTGCCCTGAGATCACAGGCTGTAGCTGCCTGAGAACTTGGCCTATGAGGTATACACATGAACCAAACAGGAATGAGTTTGGGAGGTTCTTTTTATTTCCTTTTACAAAACATATGGTTGTCACCTACAGTCCAAAATCACCCAATTTTATTAAACAGACATAAAAAAAACAGCTACTCTTTTGTCCGGTGTAGCTACTTACACCAGGACTAAACAAACCTGAAGTGGGGTTAAACTACTATTCAGATCCATTCATTTCTATGCCTACTTTACACTCACTTTTTGTATTTGTGTGGCTGTGTGCAAATCAGCAATGAAACAGGACATGCCTGATTATGTCCCAGCCCTGCAAACAAACAGGCTTTTCTGTGACTTCAACAGACTGTAATGTGGTTATCTGAAGTCAAATATGTGTGTCACTGACTGCCGGCTTGGTGCCTCAGATAGTTAAGAGTAATTGACATTGTCTAACACCTAGAATTTTCACCAATGGTAAATGTCTTTATGATTAGGCAAGCACTCTACTATAAACAGGCTTATTTCAAATACCTTTCAGGAATCTTTTTACATTGCTTTCACACTTCCATTGCAAGCATTACTTTTGAGACTGGATAAAAAATAATTAGAAGGTGTTTATTCAAAGATATTGGTAAATAGACTTAGGGATGGTACTAAACAGAAACAAAAACATTATTTTTCAGAAGATCTGATATTATAAAGCTACTACTTTTCAGTTTTGCAAAGTTTTTAAAGAGTACTTTAACTTTGTTAACAACCTGGCCAACAGCAATATCTACAGAACACTAATTTGTTTTCCTTAAATGGCTTATAAGCACCTGATTCCAACTTAAGAAACTAATTAGCGAGCTAGAGATTTTACATGCAATGGGCAATTTTTTGATATCCAAAACTGTACTGAATCTAAATGCCAACATATTTTCTAATTATGAAAAAGCAAAGGGATGTCATAGGGTTAGAAAGCATATTGTGTCTTAAACTGGGATAAAATGACAGGCAGCATATCATTCAGCCACATATTTGCTTCTTTAATAACACCAGAAAAACTCATGATTAGTTCTGGTTTCTGGAACTGAAGAGTTTAGGCATTAAGAAGGAAAAAAATTCTCACTTGGCTATAATGGAAATGGTCATGTAAAGATAATCTTCGACCAATGCCATTGCTTTCTCTTGAGTTTGGAGTAAGGGAGGGTAATTGAAGTCAGGAGCCTTCTTTTCACTGGGCTGCTGGTATCCTACAGGGCAGGATTTGACCCTGGGGACCCACCATGGCACTTGTCCAAACCCAGGCCCGAGTGCTCACGTAAACCAATAATGTCATTACTTCAGCCAGTCTCCTGTGGCCACCCTACAAACATGCTGTTCCTCCTCCAACTGGCTGGCAAGGGCCAGCAAAAACCTCCACTAGAGTCACTGCTCCTGCTCCTGCTCTTCAGTGTTTGGACCTGCTCCAACTTCATTTGGTTGCAAGCTCTTACCTATGTGGGGCTTTCCCTTCTCAAGGAGCACTTTTCAGTTTGTCCTTTGGACTTTTTTTTTGCCACACTGATGTGTCACGCATGCTTACATTTTTGTCATCAAATTGGGTGGTTGGTTCAGAACAACTTTCCTCCATCTCAGAGAGTTAACTCCTGTCATGATCTTCTGATAGAATGACTTATGACCAATACTTGTTAAAAAAAAAAATGTGTAGGAAGGAATCCTGAAGATTTTTTTTTCTGTTAGGCCTGGCTAAAACAGTTACAGAAAAAAGCAAAAAACAACAACAAAAAAACCCAAAACAAAACAAAAAAACATCCAGAAGACAAACTGGTATGGTCTTTTATGATCCACAGCTTTTGCCCCTTACAACTTCAGATTTTCTGTGCTGAACAATTTCTGATATGGAATCCATACTGATTCACTAAAGTCTGAATTTCTTCTCATCAGTAGTTTCACAGAAATACAGTTTCATTGATGTTGGATCATCTGATGCTACTGACTCATTTTGTGGTGTAATTGAGAAAACTGCTTGTTAATACAGGAGAGAAGTAATTTTTATATAGCACTTCAGCCCTGTTCTACCTAGGACTTATTTCAGAGCCCATTAGCGCCTATGGAAGCTTTTTCATTGATTTTGAAAACTAAGATGACTCAAGGATTGCTAACTCCAATTTCAACAGCTTTTGAGGTTTCAGGAAAAATAGTTTCTTGATGAGGTAAAACCAAAGTTCTCATGAAACTACATCAAAAAGCCTATTTTCGGATTTGAAAGGTTAGCTTTAAGATTTCCTGTTCTTTCTTTCTCTCAAGAGAAATGACCAGAGATTCCAGAGCCTCAGTCACTGCCCTTCTTAAACTTCATCAGAACTGACAAATCTCCACAAGTTGCTTCAGCTTTGGCAAACAACACAATACCATGTAATTATTCAAATATTCTGACTAGCTCAGCTTGATACTTTCTGCAGTGCGGCACTTCAGAGTATACATCATTCTCATGGGATTATCATTAGCTCAATGTCCCTATCAGTCTCCCTAGGTGGGAGACATTACAAAACTGTGAAGGAGGAAGCAGGAAAACATATGGAGAAGTGAAATGAAAGTCTCTCCCCTTGCAAAGGCTCTCACTCTACCAAAATGCAAGTTTAAGGAAGAGAGGAAAACTTTGTGTGTCCCTTCCATCAGTTCTCATTTAATATAAATAAATATAAATAAATAAAAATAAATATAAATAATAAAAATAATGCAAACATTCTCAGGAATTTTTAACCCATGGCTTCCAGAAGCTCTCTGATGCACCACCTCTCCAGTGACTTAGAAAGGACTTTTTTTCAGTTGGGATCAAAACAACCAGTTGCCCTGGAAAGTTATTTTTTCATCTTCATTATAGTCTAGTTAGACCAAAAAGCAGAATTGGTGATGCCAATACTCGGTAGCTGAAAGGCAGGTTTTGTTTATCACATCTTGTGGCCATTGTCCAGCGAGGATTAAAAAGCTTAAGAATCAGCTTTCAGAAACAAAAGAGACTTGAGATTTTCCTGGTGATTCTTGTGCCTTTGAGAGAAAGAGAGGCTTAATGATTTTGTACAATTCATTTCTATCATGGGGCAAATGAGAAAGAAGATTGCAAAGACTTTACAGACTCCAGTGGGTAGATTAGGCAGAATCTATTCTGAGTTATGATTTATACTGTAGGAGTCCTATAAGCCTGACACTAGATCTATTTGGAAACGTACCTGATATATTACTTCATCAAAGCTTGTTGAAAGAAACCCAGCCCTGACTCTGCCTCCAGACACCAAGGTGTCCAGATCAAGGGAGAAAAAAAATTCAGAGGTTCTTTTTGTAAAATATTTTTTATAATTTTAATAAAAATAACAACAGCCAACTCAGTACCAGGCAGTACTTGTCTCTTAAGACAGACATACCAATAAAAGGAGGTGATGGCATTGGAGAATTGCCAGGAACATAGTGATCTATATATATATGTACAGAGGGGAATAAAGCCAATTTGTTTTCTTTCTTGTCAGTTTTACAGATGTGTGTCTCAAAAAAGAGCATTGTGTGATAGAAAGTTTTGTCAGGGAACTGACAAAGGAGTGCTCTAGAAACCCTTTCAATGTGTTGATAAGGGCGTTGCTGTGAAGCGTTCCTTCATGCTACAGAAATGTTCATTGCAACAGTTGGCACGATATTCCCAAGTTAATATTGAGCAGTTTGAACACTTGCAGCCAGTAAGCATCTTCTCTGTTTACATTCACCTATCATTCCACAAGGATCACACACTTGCTTCTGAGCTATATATAAGCTTAATTCACTACTTCTTGTTTCAGGATGGGACAAGTGGCTGTTAGGCACAAACCACAAAAGTGGCTTATAAGAAATGAAATTAAGAAGAATTATATAATCAGCTGAAATTGTCACTTCTGTTTCAGAGCTTATTCTGCTTCTAGACGGGGTATGAAAGAGAGTGCCAGTCAGTCTGTGTAGGGATTTTAAATATGAAAGTGTTATTTCAAGTTTTATTTTGAAGCTTTAACTATGCTTTATCTCTCTTAGGACAAATTTCCATCAGGTACATGAGCTCATAAATCCTCTGATGGTGAAGCAAATCTGAATGAAGGTTATCTGTTTGTTTTTCTTCATATAATCCTCCACAAATCATAGCGTAAAATTAAAGTACACATCTTCCTGCAATCAGTTCAACTAAGCATGATCACATTATTCCGTTGTTCATACACAGCAACCCACCTCGTGCAACCTCAAGGACATGCCAGGCTACAGAGCACAATGTAACTGTGCTGCAGTGCGTAAACAGCATGGAAGAACCTGTTTGATGGTGAAATTGTGTTATTATTGTTGTTAAAATAACACTGACATAACTGTATTGTGAAGCACAAAAGCCAAAGCATCTATTTATCATCTTATGTACTTAGTCATATGTGGAGAAAATGAAATTAGGCCTACACGCACCACATTTCTTGTGCATTAGTTCCTCTGTACTGGCAGTGACTGCACCTTTGCGAGGTTCTTCCTTAAGACTGGAGCAAACAAGGACATACAGCTTCTTCATTACCTTCTCAGTGGAACTTAACATCTAATTTTGACCTGAGAGCCACCACCGAGTGCTCAACATTGATCCATGCTCAGTTTCGTGCTTGCTCTCTAGGGGAGGTCTGCAGACATAATGAACGTGTTCCGCACATGGACCGAGGGCGTCTGTGTTCAGCATAACTCTCGTCTCTGCCATCCCTGCCAAAGAAATACCAAGGGAATGAATCCAAGGAAGCATGTGGTATCCTACCAGTGGTATCCCTCTTCAGCACAAAATTGGGGTGGTTATTTCCAAATAATCCTAAGATTATGCCTTCGGGAAAACCAGCTCCTGAGGATCAGTGCAGAATGACATGTCTCCAATTCTGATCTTGGCTTTTTTTAATTAATCCCCTTATACCTCTATGATATTTAAATAAATAATTTTCTATATACCTTATACCAAGAAGGCCTTATCTTCCCCAGAGCTCTGCTCAGCCCCCACAAGTTGTGCTCAACCCTGAGAAAGTTCACTCACAATAGAAGACTGCATCCTGTTCCACTATGAGACAGTTTTGTATTAACAGTATTACAGGTCCTGGCTGGAGAGGGAAGATGCTTCTACAGGAACACACAAATTCATTTAGTTTGCTGCAGGTTAGTGAATAGCTGAACTACTGCTATTTTCTGCTGTACTACCAAAATTAATTACAAGGTGCGTAAAGCTGAGCTGATATATTACATCTGGCTTCAATTGGGTGAACTTAAAATTTACTGCTAAATTAACATCGATGCATTTGAACATCTAAATCTCAATACCTAAACATCCATTTTTAAATGTCTGCAGTTTTCTTAATGTTGTGTATTGCCTGTCTTAACTTTCGACCCTTATTTTTCTGGCCTATTTGAATGCATATCAACTTCAACTTGTGACCTTTTTTAACTTTGCTCCTGCTTAAATTGTTTTTTCTCTCTGTTTGACAACAACATATATCATAGGTATTTCCTCAACAGTCACAATGGGCACAGCATTCTGTGTGACTTCATAATGATAGGATTATTAGTAAGAAAAATCAGTTGATCAGGGGTTTAGACAAACATTTTACATGAGTGGTATGGCTTTCTCACACTGCTCTTTTAAAGTTGGCTCCGTACTGATCACAGTAGCAAATGCAAGAAAAGCAAAATAAAGCCAAACACATATTTGCTCTTTAAACTTTAATAACATCTTAGCTGCTGTGTGATCTTTATTCCACCCAGGGGTATAAAGTGCAGCTTGTATACAAAAAGCTGCCACCAGTGCCTGAGATGTATGAGCTTTGCAATCACACTCAATGAGCAGTTCTACTTTTGTACTCAAGTGTTTGGTCTATGTATGAGCTATTAGATGAATATATGCTACCCACTGTCTCATGGCTTGTATCGCAAAGATATAATAGACATTGCACTGTATCCAGCCAGCACTGTATCATTCCTGGGGCAGGCTCCATTGGCTTTTCTAGACAGTAGCACTAAACATACCTCAATAACCTTGCCTGCAGTCAGGATTTTTCCCTAATGGCAAACAGCAACGACTAGCTTGCAACTTGAATGTTTGATCTGTTAGCCCATCACATTTTGAAATTTCCAAATGTCCCTTTTCCAGCACCTGCCTCAATTCACACAGAGCACACAAGGGCTCTTCAACTGTGTATTGGAAGGAATCAGCTCGGATACAAATCAGGAGAAGGAAGGCTCCTGACTAGCTTGATCATGCCATGGAGATGCTTCCCAAAGCCCCAAGTCCTTCCCAGCACCATCCCTCTGCTCTACCTGACTGAAGATGATAGCTTCCCAAATACTGGATCTCATCAGTGTCCCTCCAAACGCTGATGGTAGCTCTGGTTTCTTCTTGTCATCCTCTCATTGTGCCCTGAGCTGGGTCCCTTTCTGCAGCCCTGAATACAGGCCACACAGTCTATTTACAAAAGCTTCTCTCGGTGTATAATTTCTGCAACGCAGTCTGTCACCTTGGTGAAATGCAGAGGATCAGGAAGAAAGAGTAAATATGTTTAAGATGCCCTCTGATTATGCTGACAGATTCTCAATGACATCTCAAAAGTTGGATGTGTCCTTCACCCTACCAGATTAGGACCTACTACTGTAAGACATGAGGGTTTTACTGGTCCCAAGTTGTAGTCTGTGGAACAGAAAATTGCTCGAAAATCATGAAATCTGTTAAATGGTGTTACTCACTAAATATATTCACTCAGGGTCACAGCTGAAGTGAATCAACCAGATTCACAATGATGAATCACAGAGTTTATTGCAGGCTAATGTCACAGAAATCCAGATTCTACTTAAGTGTAAGGGAAAAAAAAGCACATCCATACTAAGATTTGTGATAAAGAGCATTAGCTAGTCAGCGCTAGCAAAATTTGTAAACAAAAGACTGATATATCTAAATTCAAGGTATGAACTATTTATTAGAAAGCAGCAGTATTTGCTTTTCCCTGTAAATATCCTAAAATTATGCCACAAGAACTTCCCATTGCCTTCAGATTAGCCTAAATACCAGGGATAAGCAGTGGTCTCAACACGTGTTTATGGTTTCCTTTAACATTTTCATATGAAGTCCACATCTGATATTTAAATAGCCTATTCCCATTCACAAGCAGCAGCTGTTTAACCTCATGCGATCAGCAGGACATCCCTTCTAACATTACAATACTTCATTTATGCAAATTAGATGCATTAGGGGAAGCCCGGGAAGGCTGCATTATTCACATGTACTGAAGTGTTATGTCTGAGCATTGAGAATGTTTTACTGCATCAAGATTATAGTCTACAAAAAAAACCCCAAAAGATCCTTCTTAATGCTTAGAGGGAAGAGCCTAGGCACAAAGGGAAAGACTGGCTGGCAAGAGTGTCGAACTGCTTAGGATTACCCCCAGTTAAATCCTAAGCAGTTCTGGGCCTCTCACTTTCTTCCTATGCTTTCATTTATTAGCTGCAGGCCTGATTTTAAAGTTTTTCAAATTTCCAAGACCATTTTTTGTCCAAAAAGAATTTGGCAGTTCAGCCATAAATCCTCTCATTCACCTGTTGTGTGACTTTGGTATCCCCAAAACCAAAAAGCGTGTTTTAAACAAGAATCATCCACTCCCTATTCTGGCCTTGCACCTAGAGCCACACCTGCTAATAATTCTTGCACAGCCATAGCAACAGCTCTGAGTTTCTCAGCAGACATAATAACATAGAGCCTTACACTTTGTCTGTCAGTGTATAACCAGAATTTGTATACAGACTTACTACAGTAACTACAATTCCAGTCCAGCATTTGATACCACATATCTGCTTTGATGTGTTGATTTTTTTTTTCTTTATATGTGGTGGATCGTTACAACCATAAACATTTGAATGACGTTTTCACCACACACTCTACCGTTCCTCTTTGAAGAATAAATTTTAATGATGTTCTTTTAAGAGGAGTCACCTAAGTGATATTAAACCTTTGAAAAAGCTTTTCCCCCATTCAAAGCACTGACTGATAACATCCCAATGTGACCTTTTTCCCTTCCTTTGAGATGCCAGAGGTACCTGAAAAGGTAAAGTGCATATGCAGAACGGGGAGCAAAAAAGAAGAAAAAGCAGGATTCCATCTTTTACTAGGCCATGCAGATACATTTCAGGCAATAAAGTGAAGAATTTTTCTGGAGCAGCTGCAACATTCCCTGCAACATCTACTGTCCTTAGGATTAATCTTATAATGTACAATACCAGGAACAATGTAAGACAGCGAGCTGAATAAGTACCATGAAGCAATATTGGGAGCCTTATATACAATCTTGTCAATGAGATACATATCCTGTAAATAATGTATTGATTTTCCTTAATAGAAGGCCGCTGGAAAAATCAGGCAGGAAAGCAACAGCTGGATCGGGATAAATTGCTTCCAAATGAACACAGTGGGAAGGGGGGAGGGATCCATGGCAACAGCTTCTTTCTGTGCTGCATATCCCAAAATTAGAAAACCATTTTGCCAGTGCTGGGAACAGGTGAATCAAAAGCTATGAAAGCAATATTTATAAAGCATTTTCATCTCTGGAAAAGAGGATGATGTAAAAGTCTGTTTTTCTGTAAAAAAATACTTGTGTCTATCCCCAAGGTGAGGTAGTTGATCCTTGAGCTAAAGGAACACATGTTCCCAGATCTGAGAGTGTGTCTGTTGGAAATTTAGACCTATCAAGACCACCATATGTAGACAACCACTGAGGTAAACATGTGAGTAGACAGCTTATTGCATAAAGATTGATTTTCTCTGAAAAGCCTTGGTTCTAAATAAATAATACTTGGCTTTAAGACGGCTGTCTGGTCAGTTTATTAACAACATGTTACTGCTTCTGGAAGGAACAGAAGTGCAAAATAGCACTTAGACCTGCTGAGACAATCTCAATTAGTGCTGGGCCATTGCAGCCCAGAGCTGTGTATCAAAGTGGGAATGACGTAGTGTTCCCCTCTGAGGAAAAACAACAGACCATGCACCAAGACTTTAGAAAGGAGATTAAAAAGTACCAGAGGTGCAGCTAGATTATTAATAATAATAGCAATTGCTTGCAGCCCAATGTTTTTCTTAAAAAAAGATAGTCACGTTTGTCTATTGTGATAATATAATAGTCTCTTAATAGGTACCAAATGAGCTAATATTAACAAAGGAAATACAGGGTAACAATAAATTGTTTAGTAGGAGTAATAAGAGAAAAATCAAGGAAAGGCCTGCTCTATTATTCAGCCAGATGGAGAAATATAACTGATGATGCTGGGAAGGTTGAAGCATTTAGTGCCATTTAATGAAGTCTTCACTCAAAGGATTAGTGGCCTAACATCAGCAAGAAATGTACAAAAGTTTTAGATGGAAGAGGAAAAGATCAGGATATGAAATACTCAGAGAAATCAGATGTTTATACATAAGTGAACCTGATAAATGTCACCTTAGAGTACATAGGGAGCTAGTTTAAGCAGCTGCCTCTGAGAACCTGAGGGAATGGTGAATTTCCAGAAAACTAAGAAAGATGTACTGGTCTTGAAAAGTGGAAGAAAAATGATGCTGGAAATTTCAGGTAGCTCCCTATGCAGGAAAATGTTGGAACAAATAACCCAGCTATCTAATTTTAAGCAGCTAGGAGATAAGCAGTAGCCAACAGGCAGGTGTCAAGGACAAATCCTCTCTACTCTTAATTTTATATGTAGGAGGAAAGGCTGTAAATGATGGATGTCTTCACTTTAGTCTTTTGATGCTGTTTCACACATTATTCATAAACACATTAGAGAAACATGGTCTCAATGAAATTTGTAACAAATGGTGCTCAGCTGGTCTGCAACCTGAGGGACAAGTCACCAGTGGTTGGCAGACTGATGAATATATCAAACAACATTCACTAAGGTTCTCTCCTGGGTTAGGTAATGAAGAGGGAATGTCCGTGTTAAAATGTGTAAGCAGGACAAAAGGGGAGAGAGGAAGTCAATATCCATTTTGAGAAGATATAATTAAAATGAAAATCTCCTGACAACAAGAAGAAACAAACAGGATGCTCTTCAATGGGGACAACGGCAAAGACCTTCAGTTTGGTAGGAATAATCAGCCACCTCAACTGAGGACTGGAAATCACTAGCTGATAGAAGAAGGTGGCTTATTGTCTCTAGCAGATCACAAGTCAAGCATGACTTACTCAAGCTGCTGAGAAATGATGCAAGTCTGTATAGAGAAGTGGAAATATGAATGTAGACATGCAGAAGCAATCACACTATTCTTTTTACTCATGCTCAGCTAAAGAAATATGCCCGGTCTGGGGCACTGCACATCTGGAGAGATGTTGATTGAGCTGAGCAGGAAAAGGCCAGAGAAGAGCAAAGAGGAGAATCAAGAACCACTTGAAGACACCTGAAAGGAGTGTGATTCTTTATTTTAAACATGGGATAGTACTGTGGCAATATGCTAAAGGATGCCACGTTGATGAAGCTACTGAATATCTACTAAGTATAGGACAAGTAGGGAAAAGTTGGGAAGATTAGGCTACATTTTAAGGAACACTTTCTAATGATGAAGCACTAAGCTGTCTTAGGCAGCGACGGAGTCCACAGCAATGAAGATTTTTAAGGATATGTCAGGGGAAAAAAAGTGTGTTAAGAGTGGGCTACTTAATCCTGCCCCGGAAAGGGGGAAGTAACCCAAATGTAAACTCCAGTTCTATCTTCTGTGAGCCCATGATTTGAAAACCATAGCAGTTTTGTCCTGACAAAGCCACCACTTTCTTCCCAAGCCAGAGGCAAGTGAATGATGGGATCTACTTAGGCATTTCCTGCACACAGAAATGTTGCCAGAGGAATCATTGAGAAACCATGGACAAGAGCAGGGAGGTCATCAAACTAAAAATGGGTTTTTTGGAGAAACACAAATAGAACAAGGAGAATGGATTCAAGGCAAGAGCTGCACAAACCCATCAGACTTAAAGCATAGCCCCCAGATGTTCTGCAGGGACACGCTGATCATGCATCCATCTGTATCTTCTCTCTCTAACTCAAGAGGAGCACAAGAAAAGTATGTCATGCTGTACCAAATATCTCCTGGTATAGGCACAGTGAAGATACTGTGACAGTAAGACAGTAGGTCATCCTGGCCAGGCAACAGCTGCTCTTGGGACCAAGGGCAGCTCTCGAGGAAAGGAAGCTGAAGGCAAGATGCACCCTACAGCACAGAGAGTCCTGGCACCATGGAGAAACAGGCTAATAGCCTGGAGGGACTGAGAGCTGGAAAGGTGTGACATAGACTTATTTGCCTATGTGTCTCAATGTGACATGCTTTGAATCTGGACCTCTTTCAAAGGTAACATGAACAGTGATTCTTGTTCCTCTCCAGTTAGCAAAAACCAAAATTGCAGGTTTTGACTTGTTGTTTTAGATAAGCAGTAGAAGTGTAAGAAGTGTTTAATGATGCTGCTGTGAGAAAATCTAACCAACTGCTGGATGACATATGGTTCTGAAAAAAAAGAGAATCGACAAAAATTTCAAAAATATTCAAAAAGTAAATTTTAACATATCTGGAATGCAAATATTCTCGAGCATTTCTCGTTTTTCTAAAGTGTAATGACTGCACATCTGAGTTAAACAGGAAATAAATGGTTTTGTTTGGGGTTGGTTTGTTTGTTTGTTTATTTGTTTTTTCATTTTGGAGTGGGCTTTGTTTTTTTCTTCCTGGAAATTTTTGGGATAGATGATGTAGATCCTACTTCAGCATCTTATTACTCCATTAACAGAGCTAGGTCAGGAACGCAGTGATGAATCAGGTTCAGTGTGTAGCAATTTTCTCTTCAATTACTGTGTGAATAGTAGCTGGCTGGTTTCTTGGAAGTCATAAAAGGTTTGATGAGCATGTAGTTATGCCCCTCACTGAAAGATGAGTTCTAGAGCAGGGCGATAATGTACACTACCCCCATTCTTAGAAAGTCATGGAAAACAGGATAAGAGCAAAAAAACTCCACGTCATAGTCCTGTATTCGGATGACTAGATCGTATATTTTTGCACTGAGTCATAAAAGATAGAAGGAAGGAAATAAATACTCAAGAACAGCACTTAATGCAGATAAGCACAGATCTACCTCTAGTGGTTCAAAGGATAAGACTTGTCTCAGATTTCAAAAAAAGCTCGCTGTCATCAGAACAGTTGGTCAGAACATGAGATCTGGAGGCTTCCTTTGTAGGAGGCTGATGGCCCACCTGCTGGAGTGTATAGTCCTCAGTTGAGTCACAAAACGGTATAAACAGTAAACTAATAGCTCCAGGGCAGTCTGTGAGAATTGTTTTGGATTAATTGGTCAACAGCATGTAAAAAATTTGTCTTTGGCAGGGTAGGGGGATGCTGGGTTTTCCACAAAGTTAGAGAAACTTTGCAAAAGTAATTTGTGAAGTTGAAGAATGGAAATTTTCATGCAAGGAAGAAAAGTTAGCTAACTTTTAAATCCACCTTGTTCTGCAGCTTTTACTCAGGCAGTTATGGCCACCTTTTCAAAATATCTCAAGACCTGACATGCTGAGCTTTTCAGAAGTTGGCCTCTGATTTTGGCACCCAAAAAGACACGCCAAGTAAGAGTGTGATTGATTGATGATACTTTTACTCTGCATAAAGCAGAAATCTTGAGGTCCAGTAATTGTAACTTTACTGTAGATTTGGTTGCACAATATTCTATATTTTTTAGCTCCGTGCAACCAACTATAATATTTGCACACAAGTCTTGCCTGCACAGAATAAATCCAGAAAGAAATCCAGAATAAATACTATTGCAAAGGTGCAGAGATTGTGCAGTTCCAGTATTCCACCCAGCTCCTGCAGCCCCACTCACACACATTACTTTCCACCTCGACTTCTGTGTAAACATGTCTTGTTACTATGGCAACATCTACATCAAGTGTTCCTTTCATTAAATGGTATTTTTGAGCTATGGAACACATTCTGAGCTGGGAACAAACATACTGCATTAGCTGCATTCTTTATAATTCGAGAAAGGGTTGTTCTCAAGAAAAATAAAATCATGAGGGCTTGGAGGCTGGAATTTATTTTAAATCTCTTAGCATTAAAGCTGTCCATAAAATTTCTACTGAAACAGTTTCTCAAGGAAATGTCAAATCGTTGACCCCAAGATACCTTCATTCAAGGGAATCTTTGCTATACACAAGGCAGGCTTCAAGAGATCATACATGGGTTGCTCATTGGATGCTATAGACCTTGTAGAGGCAGCATCCTGAAAGTCTTGGGAGTCCATGGACCTTTAAGAATCTCGTTTGGAGCCACAGTTCTCGATATTCCCAGTTCCTGTTTCTGCAGAACTGGGACTCCAGGCCTGTGCATATGTTCTCAGGGCCTGTGACTCTCAGATGGTATGAGTCAGGTCTTGTATGGGAAACGCTAATTCAAGGGAAAACTGAAAATGACACTGTTCACTGAACAGGGCTTGTTTTGGTTTTGTTTCTAATTCACAATTCATGGTTCATTTAGAGTGAGTTTTGGGGGGTGTTTTGTTTTGGTTTGCTTTTTTGGGTCAAATTTAAAAGCAAGTTTCAAAAATAAAAATAATTGTCTATTAATGTAAAATACAATGTTTAACATAACATTTATTGTGTAGCTATCCTGCTGTTGTATATACCACAGTAACTTGGGTGCTGATCCTCAGACTCATAAATGTCATAAGGAACAAGCATAAAAAAACACTCTAAACTTCAGCATATTTTAGGCCGTTAAACTTAACTGCCAATTGCTATGCTGCGCTTGTGTCAAAAGAAATTATACCTTCCACAGCGACATCATATTTTGGCCTCCAGAAGCACAAAAATTAGTCATCTATCATTTTCCTGGATAGTCTGTTTCATTAATTAGTCACTTTTTTGCTTAAAAATATGTATTTAGTTTATAACTTGAACTTGTCTGACTTCAGGTTCTAGCACCTTGTTCTGACTGTGCTTTTCTACAGAAAGCCCTTTCATTCCCAATGTTTTTTTTTCCTGGTGTGAAGATACTTATATACTATAAGCAAGTAACCTTGCAGTATTTATTTAATAAACTTAATAGATTGAGTTGTTTTTCATCTCCATTACAATTTTCTAGGTAAAGTACCACTTTAATGGTTCATTTCGCTACTCTGCAATATTGAAACTATGGACAAGGGAACTGAGATGTGGGAAGCTGATGGAGGATTGTTTTGTGCAAGAGTAAATGGGGAAAAGAGAGAGTAAAGATTGTTTCTGTATCCATCCAACCTAACAAGAGGTACATGCAGTGATCTGCTTTCACAGCTATGCTACTTCTTCTGTCTGAATGGAGGCTATGCCTCTGCTTAACATCACAAAGTGAGTATGTATGACTCAAGGTCATCTGGGAAATGGGGAGCACTGCAAAGAAGGCTCCAGTACAGATTTGTCTTATTTGTGCTCAAAGTGCACTTTAATCACTTTTTGGCCCTACCCACTGCATCTGCCCACCTAGGATTTCAACAGCCTTCACAAGCAAGAGTGTAGTGTGCAACCGTCTGCTCCCCCTTAGCACTCATTCCTCCAAGGGACTCTTTGTGTCATCCACACACTGCAGCAGCTTTGATGTCATATTTATTTCCTAGTCATCAATATAAACCACACTAGGTCTAATACAACATTATGTTGACTGGCATTAATTGCATTGCTATTATTTCATTCCTTAAAAATTCAACCTCATATCAGATTAGTCCTGATTTAACATGTGACAGATGTCAAGCTTACAGCATATTTATCAAATAAGGTTTAAAAAAATGCCATTTTTAGCCAGTGCCATGATGTTCTTCCAGTCCTCTGAAGTGTATCAGTAGTTCTAAGTTTTTTTAGGTTAAATTTAAAAAATCAGAGATTTTCCAGACAATTCTTATGGAATGCCATATGTTTTTTCTTTTCTAGTTGATAGTATATGTCTAAGTAAAAACTGATAAAACATTTCTTCTTGCTTATGTGGTAAAAGCAGTGCTGAACAGAAATTTGTAGCTGCGAAATTGTTACCTTGGACATGCTAATTTGTTGAAACATAAATGTTGCCATGCTGAGAGTATTTACGTGAAATATCAGACACCTTAGCTGAGCTGTTGTGGTTTAACCCCAGCCAGCAATTAAGCACCACACAGCCACATCCAGCGGGATGGGGGAAGAGAATTGGAAGGGTAAAAGTAAGAAAACTCATGGGTTGAGATAAGAACAGTTTATTAATTGAAATAAAATTAATAATAGTAATAGTAGTAATAATAATAATAATAATGTAGTGAAAAGGAAAACAACAACAACAAAAAAAAGAGGAACAAAACCCAGGAAAAACAAGGGATGCAACCGCTCACTGCCTGCCAATGGACAACCAGTCTGTCGCTGAGCAGCAATCACTGCCCTGCCAACTCCCCCCAGCTTATATACTGAGCATGATGTCATATGGTATGGAATAGCCCTTTGGCCAGTCTGGGTCAGCTGTCCTGGCTGTGCCTCCTCCCAGCTTCTTGTGCACCTGGCAGAGCATGGGAAGATGAAAAGTCCTTGACTAGTGTAAGCACTACTTAGCAACAACTAAAACATCAGTGTGTTATCAACATTGTTCTCATACTAAATCCGAAACACAGCACTACACCTGCTACTAAGAAGAAAATTAACTATCCCAGACAAAACCAGGACAGTTTTTTACTTTCCCTAATTTCCTCCTTATCAGTTTCACTCCTTAATTTCTGTGGCTCTGGAAAATTTGTTAACTTGAAGGAAGTGTCTGTTCTGGAAAGGAACAGTCTTCTGCTCTTCCCCTCTGAGACTGATCAAGTAAGGGTCTCCCTCAGTCTACCCACTCCAACTACCGTGTCCTGTGCCATTTCCTTCCATTTTGCCTTCATCTTTCTTGGGGAAAATGAGTGAAAATAATGTGCCATGGTAACACACTATTCACTCTGTTTGTCTGTCGGATTTTTGCATGTACCTGCTGTCTATGCTTCAGATGTAAGCTCTTAGGGAAAGGAAATAATTACCATTTCATTTTGCCAAAATGCCTAGCACAGTGATAGATTACTACTTATCTGAGACACATCCTATTCCTTTTCATTTGCTCAGAATATAAAAATATACAGAAATTTGTTTGCTTTGGTAGGTTTTTAAGAAACAAACATAATTGTGACAAACATAATGATTATGATGTTGACAACAATAATAATAACTGTAACAATATCAGACTTTAAATGGAGATTTTTCACATCCAACTCAAATGAATCTTCCTGTTAAATTTTAGTAATGCCAATTTTACTGCATCCCAAAGAGAACTTATAATCTTCTAAACATATCTTGGACCCCTCTCATTGATTTTTCTTTTTTTTTTATTTGTTATTCACTCCAGTTCTGAGTTCAGTTGCTCACATCTGCCTCCTTATCCATATAATGACATTCCTGTCATCTCCAGCTAGTTGTTAGCTTCCACGTGACAAAATTATTTTTCTTTCCCCACTTTCTTCCAGATCCTCTCCCTGCTTTTCCTTAAAACTAGTATCTGTAACTTCACATACCTTCTGTGGGTCATCTCCATTGTTTTCTGCCTCTTTTTTTTTCATTTTGGACTCACCTTTCCCTCAGCTCCTTTACAAAATCCTTTAAGTTTTGACTATGCGTGTCTCTCCAGATGCTGCCATAGATCCCAATGTGTGTCAACACATATGGAAGGTTTTCAAATAGCTTCACATTTCTGTCAAGTTTTCCATTTTCTCTAACATACATTTTCAGGCCAGGGAACAAAATACTTCTTTTATGGCTTTCTTTTTTTTGCCATCGCATGTTCCCCAATAACATTTTACTCTGGTCCTAAGAGAAAGATTCATCTGCGGTTGATTTACTAAGCCTTTTTGAATATTTTGATACTTAAACCAAAGTAGAATACATCACAGGGTCTCTTTTTTCTTTCAGTTGCAGTACCCGCAAAACTCTCTCTCACTGCTTTATTGCTTGTTCTTTACCTTTCAGTTTCTGCAGCTTTTACTTCAAGATGAGGTGTTTTGAGAGATTTCATTTTCCCAGGTACTACAAGACACATATATTTACAAAGCTAAAACACATATCTTCTGCAGTAGTGTCAGCCAAGTTAAGTCTTCAAATGCCAGACAACTCTCCTACCATCTGGAAGAAGATTTCATACCCACCATCGATCACAGCAGCAGTGTTCTCTTTTTCTATATTTATTATTTATATTCTTGGCTGAGGGTTCAGAACAGCTGACTTTTCTATCAACTGCAAGACGCACAAACACTTGGACATTGTGACACCTAACACCATCGTCTCTTACAGTTAGGTGACTAGATAACAGAGCAGGATCTATGGAGGTCTGGAGAGGTTTTACACATGCACAAGAGAAGCATATTTCCACAAAAGGAATCTTTTAGATGGAAACTGATAGAAGAGCACCTTTGGGATTAGGCCTCTGTAGGTTACCTGTGAACACTAAGGTACCAGCGAAACACCATTGTAGCTTTCTGAATCTTACCTGCATTGCAGGTCATTATCTCTGTGCACAACTGTGCTCAGGAAATGGGCGTTAAGGACTTAACTCAACATTTGATTGAATCAGTTGAAGAATCTGTTGACTCAACTGGGAATGAATCAGGACATGATTTACCTATTTGTGAAAATGCAACCCTAATCATTCATTATTTTCACCATTATTTTATGATTAATAGGCCGGAAATATACCTATTGTGGAGAGTTTTGAATAAGTCTCCTCATATAACTTATCAGAAAAAAAAACCTAATGCCTTATAATCAAGCTTTTAAAATCTATTGCTTCAACAGATTAAGCACTAAAGCATGAGGAAAAATATATTTTTACTTGCTTTGAAAATGGATTAATGAAAGGAAGATTTTTGTTTAGGGCTGATACAGTTTATTTTCTGCCATTAATCACTTTAATGTCCTAGAACATTCTGAACACATGCTCTGATGTCTCTAATTGGCAGTGAGGCAATCTAATTACAGGAAGATACACCCAAAGCTGTGGCACTCAAGATGAACATATCATAAGGTAATTTTAGAGGAACTTGAATGAAACAGGCTAAAGATGCCAGCCCACAGACTGACCAGATTGCCAGGAGGAATGCATAGCATTTGGAAGATGTCTTTACAGAGAATAAGGACAGGAGAAACCACCTTGGTGTGAAGGGTATGCAGAACTGAAAAGATACCATTTCAGCCAGAATAGGCAGGGAATCCACTGGTGCAAACATAAACAAAGCAAGCTTAAATTTTCTAGGTATATAAATTGTTTACCACAAATTGACAGAACACAGGAACAGAGGTGTCAAAATCAAAAGGTTAACTTAGGAGGCATTTGTTTTTAGAGACACAAACTATGCTCAGTCTCAGAGTTCCTCAAATAACCCCACATGTATGGATACTTTCGCTTCCTAGCAGACTCACCTCCTTGTGGTTTAAGAAGTTCTCACATATGCCAAGCACTTGCTGTCTACTTTTACAGCACTTTGGCAATATTGCATCCAGCCTTCAGTGCTGTTCACTTTCAGTGTTGATTGGTGAGTGAATTAACTGCAAGATGTGTTGGATAGTTTGAGTTGAACATAATTTTTTGAGACCTCAAATATATAATATAATGTCTTATTCATTCAGCTTGATGATGGCACACATGATGTTGATACTGGATGACACATCTAGTCAAGGAAGAAGCATCAGGTTAGAAAGCCAACAGTATCCTGGACTGCATCAAACGGAGCATGGCCAGCAGGTCAAGGGAGGTGATTCTGTCCCTCTACGCTGATGAAACCCCACCTGGAGTACTGCATCCAGCTCTGGAGACCTCAGCACAGCAAAGACATGGACCTGTTGGAGCGGGTCCAGAGGAGGGCCACAAAAATGATCAGAGGGATGGAACACATCTCCTGTGAAGAAAGGCTGAGAGAGTGGGGTTGTTCAGCATGGAGAAGAGAAGGCTCCGGGGTGACCTTATTGCAGCCTTTCAATACTTAAAGGGGGCTTATAAGAAAGATGGGAACAGACTTTTTAGTAGGCCCTGTAGCAATAGGACAAAGCGTAACGGTTTTAAACTAAAAGAAGGTAGATTCAGACTAGATATAAGGAAGAAATTTTTTACAATGAAGGTGGTGAAACACTGGAACAGGTTGCCCAGAGAGGTGGTAGTTGCCCCATCCCTGGAAACATTCAAGGTCAGGTTGGACGGGGCTGTGAGCAACCTGATCTAGTTGAAGATGTCCCTGCTCATTGCAGGGGAGGTTGGACTAGATGATCTTTAAAGGTCCCTTCCAACTCAAAGTATTCTATGATTCTATCATCCTATTAAAAGGCAAAAATATGAGATCAGAGATATATTTATAGCCAAATAAGCAACCACTTCCATCAGAAGTAGGTGGGTCACCATTCTCATTTGGATCGTTTTTTTAATAGAAGAAAATATTAGTAGGTTGGAATATTAATGACTTATGAAGCACAATTAATAAGAAAAGCCATTACACAGGTGATATTCATGAGGGCACTAAATGCTTTGATGATAAATTCCCCTAAGATAAACACAAACTGAACTTCCAGTCAGGTCACACTAATGGTCAGAGGTTGATTCATATGTCATCAATCAGCAAAGAGGTTGAAAGTTGCTTTGATAATATTGATGCTGGAAATAGGTTAGGTTTTAACTCTTTATATAGCATATTTCCACAGCTTCTCACATATGTACCTTCCAAAAATGTCTTACTGCAAGGTCTGCAGCAGAAGAACCTTACAGTTACTTTAACTGAATGGCTTAACCTAATGCTTTGCTTAATGCATTGACATGAAATAAGCTGACATTGGTCCACCTATTGTAGCCAAATGCAGAAGTGCCCTTCAAATGTAACAGGTTATAATGACTTCTATTTAAACAGGGGAACTGGAACCTGGCTGAGTTTCAATAGTTCCTCTGAATGCCATGATTGACAAGTTAAACATGGGCCTATTGTGTGTTTGCTGCAATGTTCAGGCAGGCACAGCCCAGCAAAGAGGAGCAGTACCCAGGGAACAGGGGAAGAACGTGGCTGGATATTTTGTCGGTAAAACTAAATGTAGCTTTGCCATCTGTTCCAGTATGTAAACAGATTAGGGGTGTCATGCTTTTTATCTGGATCAGTTCATTTCTCTCCCATTAAGTCACTTATATGCTATGTAAATCCAGCTTTGCTTTGACTAATTTGAATTTAGAACAATATCTTATCTCAGTGGGCCACCCAGGCAAAAGCAATAACATAAAGGAGAGTGGTTTTCCTGTCCTATAATTAACATTTCATAACCTCTATCTGCAACAAATTATCAGTTCAGAATCTCTTCTGGTCCTGTATTCCAGCCTTCTCAGGCAACTGGTGTACTAGCAGATATTAATGAGAACGCAGACTGTTTGAGACACTGTGGTATCGCATCTGGATTTATGAATAGATCTCAGGAAGCCATCATCTAAAAACAGAGATATGGAATCTTTCCACAGCTTTAGAAATTCACAGAATTCATCCAATTTTAATATGGTGACTGTAATAAGCAAATGGTGCTTTTTCTTAGTGTTTAGATAACAGCCAACTCTGTCCTATTAGTGGTGGGATTTACTTTATTAGCCCCTAAAAATATCGAGTTATTTGTCTTGCTTACTGTGACAATTTGACATTGCACATATGAAGACCTATTTTAAGCAGCCTCCAGTGGCTTTCTTCCAAAGGAAGATCCCTCCCGTTTTCTGTGACTGACTAGCACAGCAACAGGCAAAACGTCCCAAGCAGAAAAACCACCATCTGATTTGCTAGGCAATAAATCACATAATTTTCTAAGGCTTACATTGCATTTCTAGGTGCTTCTTTAAAAATTAACGAGCAACTGTTAAACAGGGCTAGCAATTCTGTGATGCAATCATGGGAAACTTAAGAATACTCATTCCCTCTAAGTGGCTTGATGTTCAAGCATACTGAAGAGATACCACAAGGAGTTATTAACAATGTAGGAAGTTCATAACTAAAGTGATGGGCATCCTACAATCAATCACATTTTCCAACTGGTCCTGGTGAGCTGACATCAGCCAGGTTGTCTTCCCCACATGCTGTGCCTTGAGTACTACTGTCACAATCCACAGAAGCAGGTTTCCCTTATGAAAATCCCTTCTCAAGGGTGAATTAGTATGTTACTTCACCTTTCATGATGGAAGTCACATTAAAATATTCCTTTCCAAGTCAGCATAGTCGCAACTAGCGTATTTCCAAATTTCTTCTTCGCCTTGTAACAATGGAGTGATGTCTCTTCAATATTCAGCCTGAAAGCAACAGAAGGGGATATTGTGTACTGCTTTGAGACGTTTTACTAAGCCCAGCCAAGTAATATATCCTTCTCTCAGGAATGTGCTTTGTAGCTCTTCATCCACCATCAAACTTCTCTTTGCTGAGGTTTTTTGGGGGTTTTCTTTATTCTAAGAATCTTATGGTGATAGCCAATGAGCCCAAACGCAATTAGATCAATGATAACTCTATTTATATGCGTTAACATAAATTCCAGTGTTTTGTGATGATAAGTGAGCCCAAAGAGGAGGTGTGATTTCTCATTGAAACAAGGGACAATTTTAGTTCTGATTTCTATGGAGGGATTATTTTGCTTCTACAAATGGCAGCAGGTAAAATTTCTTTCCAAGAAATGCTGATATCCATTTACTTCCCACTGAACTGAATGCAATCCAGATCTTTAACAAAATGAAACTATCAGCTTTCCCCATCAGGGAAATTGCCCATGGAGATCAAGCAATTTATTAAAGACAGTTGACCTTTGATAACTGTGAACACTCAGTGGGATGATGCTATTTTGCAGCAATCATCTTGATGGTGTACGGGAGGACTTAGCCATGTATACGCACGTATGGCGGAGAGTCTTTTTTCTAGATATTATTCTGTATTCTATAAACACCACAAGATATGCAGCATAGCTATGTCTTTCATATGAGCGTGCTCAGAGGGTCAGATTTTCATTTCCTCTAAGGTACTGAAGGAACTGTATTGTAAATAAGAATTCAGACCCTGTCTTACTGGAGATTTGTGGTGTATTAGAGAAAAAAACAAATGAAAGAGAAAAATAGAGAAAGGTAGAAAAAGCTACACGTACAGCTTTTTGTAGAAATGGGCAGAATATATTAGGAAAACAAAAAAGTTTTTGGTAGCTATAGCTGAGGGATAAAGGAGTTGAAGCTTGGTTAATGGAGGGGTGTGGTATAAAAAAGTTATATCAGACATATTGATGGCAAAAGATCTTTGACAATAATGAGAAGCCATAAGAAACAGTAAAGGATCTCTTATCACCTGAGTACAGATGAAGAAAACCATAAAGGACTGATTAACCAGAAATGATAAAAGTCAGAGGTTTGGGTTTTGTGTACATGTCATTCTCTGTTTTCCAGACATGTATTTGCATTGTTCTGAGATGATAGACAATAAGGTCATCAGGAAATGATTAATTCTGAAAATAAGGATGGCTTTATGTATGTCTCATCAGTGAGTTTTATCCAAATTAATCAGATACATTAATAAAGGCAAATAATTCATCCCAAGGGAATTCTAGTTATTGAGCTACCAAACCAAAATTAAGAAGATATTTCAGTATCAGTAATTTTTCTTCTGTATTTATCTTATTCAGATGTTTTCCTTTCACTATTTCGTATATTTCTATTTCTATTTCTATTATTTATATTTATATTATATTTATATTTATATTATATTTATATTTATATTTATATTTATATTTATATTTATATTTATATTTATATTTATATTTATATTTATATTTATATTTATATTTATATTTATATTTATATTTATATTTATATTTATATTTATATTCTGCTTTAATTTTGAAGGACTTTTCTTTTTCCTTTCCCCTTTTTATACAATGAAGAAGCATCTCTTAAGATCAGATGCATAAATGTTACACAAAAAGGCTGTGGCAAATAAAGTTCAAATAAGAGTTTCTTATAAGTGTTCTTGCCTATCAATTTACCATTATACTTTTCTTCTATGATGCCAATCACCCCTTTTCTTTTTATACAGAAACATAGAGGCAGGAAAGATCTTTTCTATGTATGTTTTGCAGCAACTTCATTTCATCAGCTATAAAATCCCTGCTTAAAGGAAATCAATGGGATAAATTCAGTGTCATCAGGACTCCACTTATACTACCTTAGGCATACAGTTGTAGAAATTAAAGTGTATGAAATTTTCTCCCCCTTTCCAATGTGGTCCCTACCAATATCGTTCAGGGATGCAGGGGAAAGAAAATAATGAGACCTGGGTCTATATTTGGAACCCCGTGCTACAGGCCATATCCAAAATACTGTTCTACAAATAAAATATAATTATTACATATTATCATAGTCTCTGCGTCAATGTTGTGTTTGAATACACACATCAGCTTACCCATAGCCAAGGCAACCTACTTCCCAGTGCTTCCCAAATAGGTCCTACATGCCCGTTGCCTACTGCAATTGCTGCTCCTGGTCTTTACAATGGGATGCTGGGTATCCTGTTTCATTTCAGTCTGACAGCAGACCTACTTCTCAGCATCAGTTCAGTTCAGTATTCATCCATCTGCCCTGCTGAGAACAATAACTGAACTGAACTGAAAGTCATAGGATGTATGGGACATATAGGGATGGTTTACAGAGGAAAAGTTTACAGAACCTAGTGGTTCTGCCTGTCTCACCTGTATAGTGATTCAGTAATGCTAAAATCCTCTAAATACACACCGTGGTGAACATACATCATCTGGTAGCTCTGTGGATGCAAATAGGGATGGTTTGGGAAATATCATTAACAGTCACTATGGAAAGCTAAGCTTGGACACTGAGTCTGCTGTAATTCTGCAGTCCCTTAAAAGACAGAATTACTATAGTTTTGACAGGAGAAGAACACAAGAAAAATAGGTGACATTTCCCCTCTAATACCGTCCTGATGGACTCCTAAAGTGCAGCCAATTCTGCTTCTTCATACACTTTGGTGTGCTGTTAGACAGCAGCATGACGAGAAAATGATGAATTTGGCTGTTTGATCAATCAGCAAGAGATTAGGTTGGCCCACCTTTAGCCTAGTGACATGACTGCTCCTGGCTCTTAGTGACAGTTATTAGATATCTTATTGATGAGGGGGACTGAAGCACTGTTTGAAGGTAACAAAAAGTATGAACTTTCCGTGTAAAAAACCTCATCTTCTGCTCATCTTCAAGTTTGCATCAAATTTGTATCTCTGCTGCATGATCTGCTTTGCTCTCTGGATAAACAGTTGTGTTTGTTTATTTTTTTATTCTAAGAAAATACAGCTGTGCAATTGATAAAAAAAGTGAGCATACTTTTACTCTGCAGTGAAAGAAATGCATGATGAATAAATACAGTATAATTGGTAGGTATTACCTCATGACAGCTCTAGCTGTGACAGAAAGGATTCAAATATTTGTTGGTAACTGGCAAGGGAGGAGTAATATTATCTCTGAGCTGACTAATGAGCTTTGATGTGTTGTTGAGAAAGTTCTGTAAGATTCTCTGTGATACATGGAGATCACTTGCAGCCTAGTGGTCTCCTAAGCTCAGCTGAATGGTGCTGTTACATGGTTTACTCAAGAACTGGGCCAAAAGCTCAGTCTGTATCTCTCTCTCTGCTGCTTGCTTGTGTTCAGAGATGCCATTGCAACACACAACCATGCAAGCAAGCTCACTCTTCAGTGAAGCCATAAGAACAATACACTGTGTGAAATTGAACTTAGTTAAGTAGCGACTATAATTAGATTTTACTATATCATGCAATAGTATTTTGAACTAGGAGAAAAATATGTAGCTCTTTTATCAAAACCTCCAGTCCTGTAGTCAGTGGAAAGTACTCAAATCAATTCTTAAAGTTAAGGACGTGTTTATTTGGATGTGGGGTTTTAGAAATAATAATGCATGAAATTGATTGTAATATCATGATTCACTTTCCCACCCTATCATGCCATTAGAGAACAATTTTTCCACACTCTTTTGCTTTTCCTCCTTAGAATAAAGAGCAACAAAGAAGTGAAGAACCCATGGCTACTTTCATGCCAACTGTTCTGAATTATTTATTCAGACATTGGCAAAATCCTTGCACTCTTCAGGTCAGTCATTTGAACATAACTTAACCTGGAGCCAACCCTTCTTATTCAATGAAAAGTGTTTTGAGAAAATCACAGGAAGGATATGCTAAGTGTAATATTAACAGATTGATTCATGATTATATTATTAGGTTCAACACTTTCCTAATTTATGATGCTAAGACAAGAAACTGGCAATTCATATTATTTATCACCATCATTTTATTATTGTTGCTCTTATTGCTGGTTTTTTATCAGCATTATTATTTTTAACAATAATCCTTTACTGCTAAGATAATTTTTCTCATTTCAATAGCACTCAAAACATTCTTCAGGACTGTGCAATATTCCTGCATTCATAAAAAAAGAGAGCAGGGATGCTTGAGGGGAATGACTTCTTTAGGCAAGTGGGGCCAGACACTTAGAGATATGCAATATGATACCTAATACATTTATCTGTGCTCTAGTTCCAACTGAATCAATTACCATCTTCATCCATTGCAGAGGTTTGTTGAGTGTGCATCATCCTCCAACTATACCTCATTTATTTCCTTCTTTGATTGGCAAAATTTTCTTGCAGTTGGGTTATTATTAGTGCACACTGTCTCTAGTTATCCGTAAATGTCTTTGTCCAACGTGGTAATGTTATGCCACAGAAAATGAATTTTTTCTGTTACTTTTTCCTATAACCCTGGTGAGTTTTCTTGCCAGTTATAGCTGCCGCCATTGCAATACTGTTGGTTATGTCTGCACCTCTTCTCAACAATAAAACAAGTGCTGGGGGCTTGGGAGAGGAAAGCAGAAGATGGGAGGAAACAAGGAGGTTCCTTAGGACAATGTATAGGGAAAGGGATCTTTCTCTGCCTGCCACAGGATTTCTCTTCTCTGCTCTGTTGTGGTCCAGGACTCCAGCCTTTAACATACTGTCCTCACACCCTGCTGACATGCTTTGATCACCAGAGGAATGCACTTTGTAAGCCACTTCTGTATTCCCTCTGCTCTCTTTCCATGAAAGAAGAGGAGAAAGAAGGGACCTGGGCAAGATCATGCTCCTACTGTAGGAGGACAAGAATAGATGCAGGCCAGGCCACAATGCTGGAGGACATCACCAAAGGGAAGGACTTTCTGCTCCTGCTGTTACAAATGGGATGAGAAAGAGGAGAGCAGCTTTTGGTTTTGGCAAGGGCCCCCTCTTCTAAGACTAGCCAACATCTCCTGCTACACCTGAGCATCTCCTTTCGTAACAACCGTATCAGCAACAGACTGCACAGAGAGACGGTGAGGATAGTGCTTGAGCTATAAAAGCCCATCTTCTGTGACCCTTAGCCAGCTTTACAGGGACTGAACCCACCTTTCATATAGTTTACACTTGAGCATGATTGATAGGGATTGCAGCACAATGGGTCATACAGTACTATTATTCTGATAGCTTATTTCTCAAGGGCCTCTTTCTTCCTCAGGAGGAAGGGTACCATTCACATTACTGGAGTGCAAGAGTCCTCAAAAGGGGCCAAAGTTAGTGAACCTAGTGCCAAGCAGTAAAAGAACTCTCCTCTAAATATGTTAATGGATTACAGGAAATATTTTCTATGTTTCTGCAGCCAGCTTTATTTCTGATACAAGACAAAGGCTTTGTAAAGGGGCCACATTGCCTGGCAACAAATAAATAAATAATACTTTACAAGACACTCTGAAAGTGAATCTTTTGTGGAAGCAGTGCTGAGAGTCTTGAAAACCAATCAGGGGGTGAAATGACAAGTAATTAAGGAGCAAAGTATGAAAGCCACAATGTCTGCCAAAAAGCAACAAACAAACAAAGAGCTGGAGCATCGTTAATCAGTGTTTGGATTAGAGCACAAGATATGGGAATTCATTCAAGGAAAAAGAATGTGACTTTCTCCTGATAAAGCAGCTATTGTTGTAGGATGGGCTTTTTTTTTTTTTTCCTATTTTCCCTGACTAATTCTTGACAAAGCATGAAAAAGCCACAAAAGCTGAGTTACAATAATGTCCCCTTATGTAACATTTTCTCCTGCTTTTTCTCTACTGAGGAGTCAAGGAGCTTGTGCATTATGCATTTTATTTCAAAATCTCCCCACATATGGTTACATAAAATTAGCAGTAATCAATCTAATTTAAGGCACCTCATTATCATCCTCAGGAGGTCACTGTTAAATAGTCTCTTTATTAGAGTCAACAATTCCAAACATAACATTAGGCCTCGGTAAAACGTGTGCCAATTTTGTCTCCCTCATTTTACCAGAAAACATATGCTGTTTGGAAAGCTGTACAGATCTCATAATTTTTTTACTGGAAGCAGACATTTTGTCATAAGAAAGGTAATAGGCCAAGTGAACACAGAAAGACCTTCCTTTTCCTACTGGTCTGTCCTATTGTGAGTAACATGTTGTGCAGGTGCACCTCAGCCTTGTACAATTCAGGTGCACATTAGAAACTACACAGAGAGAGCCTTGTAAGAAAGTCTTCTGAGTACTGGGACAAAGTAGAAACAAAACTAACAATTGTTTGTACTGCATTTTTTCCCCATTAAGAGCCCCATAAGAATTAACTGCAAACATATGGGTAGTTATTAGCAGTCTCTGACAGGTTCAACTTGCATACATTCCCTTGCAAACAGTGATTTACACCAGTCTCGGGAAGGACATAAGGAATCCTGTATAAATGGCATAAAAAGGTATAGAAGGAATGTGCCACTGAATGGTCCAGTGGGCACTACCACATTCACCACTGTGGAGTAACAGATGTAGCTACCACTCTGTGTTGGTATGATGATTTGGAAAATCAGCCTACATGGTAGCTGTGTAAAGTTATGAACGCTTCAGCCCTGATTCAGAGAGACATTTAGCACCTTATAGCTCACTGAAATGCATGGTGTGTACATACCCCTAAACCTTTATGAATCTAATATGTCCAATATACCTTTTTCAAGCAGTCAGTTTTATCTTTGAGTACACAGCCCTTCCCTTTCTCTATTGTCTAACATTTAGTCTACCGTTGCAATGGCTATACCTATGTTAGTAAATAATGCAGCCCAATAGGAACAGATTTGTAGAGCCAAAAGGTTGCTAGTGAAAACAAACTACATGAGTTTTTTTTGAGGAGCTGCTTCAGATTAGGTCTAGAGAGAAGCACATGGGACTGAATTCCCATTAGCAGCTGGGATGCACTAAGATTTCTCCTGGACACATCATCCAGTTTAAATTCATCCAAAGGGAATCCAATTTCGCTACTTTGAGACTGCTCCATGATGTGAACGAGAACACAGTTAAAGGAGACCACTGGGAGATTCACTTCCAAAATGAATGCATGATCTTCACTGAACCTATAATGCAAATGTTCCTAAGAATGCCAACATGGATCATAAACAGAGTAGTGTTAGATCGAGGTGGCTCCATCATCAATCCATACACATTGGATGATAAACACACTCTTACAGGGGGAAGATGGCTTGCGAACGATCACTTGGCTGTGGTAAGCATGTCATCTAGCAGAAGTCTGTGATCATCTGCTGAGACTTACCAGGAGTTACCTGATAGAGGGGCTTTAAGATAAACACAAGCCACCTATTTTTCTGCTTCAGCCATTTTGATCAGCTGAAACAGGGATAGAGGCTCTGAGCCCTTCGGGTAGTGGGGAAACCCATGCATATGACTCCCATGGCTTCCCACAAGCAGAGTTAGCTGGAAGGAAGACAAGTGAGAGTTTGGGGAGTTTGGAGAGGGGACTGAGTGATCAGGAAGTGTGCTTCTTTTATGATGATATGCATGGACTTGCACTTATTCTTTAAGTATCGAGTGACATTCTGTTCGCTGTTCATAATTGCTTTTGTTTCTGTCTCATTCCTCCCACCTGGCAATACTGGACTCCTGAGGAGTTATGGGTTTGCTGATGAGAAACAATGTGCTCAAGCTGCAAGGACTGAAGCCACAGAAATGCACTCAGGAGGCTATGGGGCAATTGGTGCCTTCCGTTCCAGTTCTCTGACAGGGTCATGAGCAGCTGGTCTGTGCCATAAGTGTTGTCCAAGACCAGACAGAACAGGATGAATCTCGGAACATGGAAATCTAAAGAACATGAGGGATGAAATGGATGAATTCCCAGGCACCAGTGTGACTAGTGGCCACAATGAAAAGCCTGGATAGACTGGTCACAGGCAGTTCAAAGTAAGAACATTTTTAGCATTGTTTGATTGAGAAGGATGGATACTGAGAGCTTTGCTAAGTCTCTTTTCCAGTGTATTTACTGGTACAACCATGTCAATTCACTGAAAAAACTCTTCCTATACCTCTCTGTACATAAGGCTCTCCTTCTATGACTTAGTGGACAAGCTGCTCCGTTTTCCTCACAACTGTAAGTCCCAAGGTTACACGTCCTTAGATCTTCTCATAATAGGTGCTTCAGTGGAAGAAATTCAGCTTACAACATTCCAGAAGCAGCTTCTTGACAGAGAAAATTGTTGAACAGCACTAGCTTTGAAGAGTCTGCCCTTCTAAGTTTATCACAAGATCGTGATATTGTACATATGTCTGGATACAATTCACATCAGCTTATTAAACTGATTTTAAAAGTCTTTCCCCCTATTCTAACCCTGAATGACACTTTTGGTTTGCAATTTTGGAGTGTTATATTTCAGGAGGCATTATTTGGCATAAGCTCTTTCAGTAATGCAAAAATGATAGGAAGTATTTAGCTTAGATAGAAAATATTTAATATCGTCCATATAGCTAAACTGAGGCTGAGCCTCTGTGATCCTGTCTTTAGTCTCCCCTTTCAGCAAGAGCTTTCAGTTCAGGCCTTCTTACTGTCACCCAGCTTGCATTGTTTACTAGAGCAACTTGAAAGTAAAGTGTGAATAAGCCAAGTCTTATACAGGGTGAAAACAAAGCTGAGCTCATAGTTTTGTTGTGGGATGAAAGAGAAGTCTTATGACTTGTCTTTAGCTTATGCATTTGCATTTTCTTTTCACAGTGGAGCAAATAATCCTATTTTTAGGACAAAAAATATACATTAGCCATAGCTGTGTGTTTAGCTTCATGAACAAACCTATCTAATCCAGAATTTTTCTCTGTGACTCAGTCTGCAGACTGTTTTTTCCCATCAGAGGAAATGTACCTGTTAATTTTGGAAATGTGTATTATTTATATATCCTAAATTAATGGATTTTTTCTGTTACATATGCCTACAAAGATATGCATATTTTAACATGCAACGTTCACTGACACACAACAGCTGAATGAAATAACCACTACATTAACTGCAAATAGATTTTTCCCCATGTAACACAAGAAGTAAATATTATTCCATGAGATGATTGGTGCACCGCGCTTCTGTTTCTTTCATTTGTCTGAAGAAATGCATTACAAGGTGGACCAAGACCAGTATCAGACATTCCAAGGTTACCTTCTCTGAGGTCACCTTGACTTTCCACCATATGGTTACTTTGCATGGAAAGCAAGACTAAGAGTTAGAAATGCTGCTTTCAGAGGAGCTGTTAAATTATTTCTAAAGACAATCATTATAAGCTAAAGCTTTTTCAGAACCAAATACAAGTCTCAACTTTAAACCAAAAAGCTATTAGAAACCACTCAAAATATTCCTCTCGCTTTAACTTTGTCCTGCCCAGCAGTGTCTCCCTGTCATGCACATGCACATGCATGTATACTAACTATACCCAACTAAGGGAAGAAAAGATGACAGCAAAGTGTCAATTGATTTTTGTCTTTCTCTTGGAAAGTATTTTGATAACTTGGTCTTCTGTGTGCTACACCAGTTCGAGCAGATAGAAACCCTTTCCTACCACAGATCAGATCTGAAGATACGCCAAAACTTGTGAGGGGCTCTACTCTTCAGTCTGTTGCTGGTTGTTTCTCTGCCTGCATTACTGGCTATGCCCATGCCACATTGAAGGAGGGGCTCCCAGCCCTACCAGACATGTGGCATGATGCGCCTCCTGCCTGCCAGCCCTCTATGCCCAGAGCCCTCATGCCTCATGGGTGATCTGTGCAAGGGTGCCCCATGCCATGGTCACGCCTGGCACACTTGGCCATGGGAGGTCACGTTCCTGCATAGCCTCTGGTTGTTTTTGCAGGTTTGCTGTACAGCACAAGGAGCTGAGCCCCATCCAGAGGTCAGCTTTGGATGCCCAGCTGAGAGATAGGACTTGGCAGTGTGAGGACAGCCAAGCTACTAACATGACTGAACAACCTTCACATGCAACCTGGCTTGCATCCCACCAATTCAGAGCAGAGACTGAGCTAACATATGACTGTCTGCACCTAACTATTTAGATCAGGGAGGCTTTACCTCTGGGAACATTATCCATCTTGTGAGCCAGGTAAAACCTAAATTAGATTTTGCTAAAAGTAGAAAGTTCTTTGTCCTATGAATACAGGCCATACACTGCAGCTTGCTAGAAGGGGTAATTTGTAACAGAAAGAGCCGTAATCCAAAGGATAAAGAGCCTCCTGGAAAGAAACCTGTTTTTCTAGCAGATGAAAATGTAATGTAGCCTGTCATTGATTTGTCATAACAGAAAAAAAAATCAATAGGGGAAAAAGTTTCAAACAGGGAATTTAATTTAGATGGTGAAACAATAACAACACTGAAAATATTTGTATCCAGTTGGAAATCAGAGGTGGCTTGCAATTGAATCAATGTAATGAAATGTAATTTAGATAGATAACATCCAATATGTGTAGCTTAACTCTACATTGTGTTTCAGATCCTCATTCCTGTGTTATTTTAACTGTCCTGAAGATCTCCTTTCCCATCTGGTGCTCTAACTCAAACCATTTCTCTCCTGCATACTTACTGCCATATTCACAATAGGAAAAACTTATGAAGTCAAAGTGGAGCTAATGGACTGGTAGTGAAGGGACTATCAAGCAGTCTTCTGTCCCAGTGCTGAAAATATTGGCTGGCTGTTGTTTGTTAAACCTAGTTGGCAGCTCAGCCCCACACAACTGCTCACTCACTCCCCCAGTAGTATGGGGGAGAAATTCAGAAGGGTAAAAGTGAGAAAACTTGTGGGTTGAGATAAAGACAGTTTAATAGGTAAAGCAAAAGCTGTGCGTGCAAGCAAAGCAAAATGAGGAATTCATTCACTACTTCCCATTGGCAGGCAGGTGTTTAGTCATTTCCAGGAAAGCAGGGCTCCATCATGCATAATGGTTACTTGGGAAGACAAGTGCCGTAACTCTGAACATCCACCTTCTTTCCCCAGCTTTTATTTCTGAGCACAACATCATATGGTATGGAATATCCCTTTGGTCAGTTGGGGTCAGCTGTCCCAGCTGTGTCCCCTCCCAGCTTCTTGTGCACCCCCAGCCTGCTCACTGGCAGGGCAGCATGAGAAATAGAGGTGGTCTTGATGCTGTGTAAGGACTGTTCAGCAACAGCTAAAACATGGATGTGTTATCAACACTCTTTTGGTCACAAATCCAAAACATAGCACTATATGAGCTACTGTGAAGAAAATTAACTCTATCCCAGACAAAACCAGTACACTCCCTTAAGATCTGCATACCTGTCTTAGGGGGACCCCTGTGAAAATAGCAGTTCATTGTATAGAGACTCATCCTTCAAAGTCAGTGAATGCAAGATCTGTTCCTGCTTTGTAAGTTGACCCTTTGTGCTTCAGCCTCTTTATGATGAGCTTCCTTGCAGACATGTTATTTCCATAAGACATTCCAATATGTTACCTTACATGCTGTGTGACTACCCTGTGTTCAAAGCCAGCCACTAAGACCTGGGGTGACGACTCATCAGCAGTGTTGGGAATATTTCTGCTTTTCCCACATATATGTCTCATTCTGTTCCAGCATACCTAGAAAGGAAAAGCAAACAAGCACTTGGATCACACCTAGAATTTTGTGAACGTAGACACATACAAGGACTTTATAATGGGTCAATAAATAGCTCACAAACATTCTAATGCATAGCTCATCAATGGCTACAAAGGTTGAGGACGTTAAAGGAAAGCCATAACCTGCTATATTGCCTACGGCAGTGCTTGCAGTTGCCTCCAAGACATTCAGAAAACGTTCATAGTAGCTATTCAGCATCAATTCATCTTTTTTAAACTATTTATCCTTAACACAAAGGACAAAGGCACTGAATTAATAATGTTTAAATGTGCCTTTATTTAATAATAGGAAATCTGCTGACAATTAATTCTCAGTTATTGATAAACACACAGCAAATAATCATATAGTCAATAGCTGTCAGATTTTCACAGAACAATCACACTGTCTGCTATCTGTGGTTTATAAGAAATCTTGTAAATAACCTAACTTTCCCTGTTTCTATGTGGAATAAACTCTCACTTTAAAAAAGGTACACATAACAGTATGGCATCTCAGACTTTTTCAGCTTTTTGGATAGAATAAAATTAATGAGTAAGACACAATCCAGACCATACCCTGTTATTAACCCATCTTTTTCTAATACACAAAGGTTAAGTCTCTTTTCATGCCATAGACCAATTTTCCTTCAAAGTTTACATAAAACATATTCTCCAAGGCAACTACTGTTCACAGATCCAAAGTGTATTCACAGTTTCAGAAGTAAACAGACACTGCTGCCAGATATGCTAGAAGTAGGATTTATTTTATGTTCTTACAATTAGCCATACAAACAACATCAAAGAATTATTCCCAGCTGGATTATTATTACTGCAGCTATTATTATTGTTGTTGATGATAATGCAGAGAAAGAATCAAAATGTGGATAATAAGTAGCCTGTGTAAGTACTTACAACATCTCATTTACACTTGCAGATATCCAACACATATGAAACCCAACTAAATAGATAATGACTGCATCCAATAAACTTTGAAAAAGCATTGTGCTTGTTTACTGCAGTTATCTTTGAAGCAAAGATGCAGTTTGCCATCTCTATTTCATAGGTCAAATTTTCAGGCCAATGCATAGCAGAATTTCAGTTGTATGCTTCTGAATTTACACAGCATTGTACCAGTTATCATTTTTTTTTCAGGTGGCAGAAGTGCATTTGCTTTGGTACAAATAACCATACACGTTGCATAGTAGTTCAGAAGATAGAGAAGTCATTATTTGGCTAGCTAGTTTTTGACTGAATGAAAGGATAACAGAAAAAGTATAGATAGGCATGGCCCCAAATCCAGCTCTGTAGGATTTGTTGATAGAAAAGGTACAACCCACTGTTGTTCAAGCTTCATGATCCAAAACAATAGTCAATATTTCCTGCTATTCTTTTCATATACAACAAGAGAGGAGCAAGTGCTCGCAAGCTGCAAAACTTTGCATGCAGAAATTGCAGTGGAACCCATGGGAGTTAATTAGCACCAAGTATCCTAATATTTTGTTATCTTCTGTGTGCAAATAGCCTTAAATAAGGCAATGACCTAAATGATTATGGAAGAGAAGGGCTAATAAATTAGTGTAGGTTTACAGACAACAAAAAATATATAACTAAAGCAAACTTCATTAAGAAAGGTAAATGAGAAAAGAGATTTGACTTTGAAAATACTTGTGAATGAGGACTTCTTCTCCTTCCCGGTCAATGCTTTGCCTTATTCTCTTCTTTAGAAGGATAATTCATTTTCTCTGTAAAAACACTGTCTTAGACAATCAAGAATTCTACCTCAGAGTACCTGCTGCTTAAGTTAGTTAGATCTAGATGGATGGACAAGCATCTGCTACCTACTGATTTAACTAACTTGAACAGACTAGAGTAAAAATAATCAGGCAGTGCATCTTTACTATGTCCCATAAGAGGTTAAAGCATGGTGGATAATATTCTGGGTATGTTTGCATTGCACAGGGTAATGCCACACTATTGCTCTAACTGCAACTGGAGACAGCATAGTGACTTGTGGAATCCTCCGTTTAGCCTTCCAAGAAGCTTGCTAACTGGTTCAGATGGTACTCTGCACTGATTACATTGCTTCCAGAATACTCTTCCACATACAGTGCTCATGAAAAACTATAATGATGTGAAGTGTCCACATTGCCAAAGAGGCTAACCATAAGGTCTATTGGTCTCACAAGGTTAAATGCAACATACAGCTGTTACACGTAGCAATCTTGTCAGTTTTTCAAGATAAGTATCTTCCATCCCTAATTTTTCCTTATTTGATCTGCTTTGTTCTAAATGCTGGGGATTCAAAAAGGTCATAAAGTCTTGGCTGTTTGCTGACCTACAGCCTCATTTTTGTTTGTTTTTGTTTTTTTTTTTTTTCCAGTGGACATTTCCAGGCTCCTTCTTTGTTCTCTCATAGCCAGTTGTTCACATGAGTGTTCTGAATGAAATATTTAGGCAAGTAATAAAATGGTTTCCACAGAGAAGCATCCAATATTTAGTAGCAGATAGCTGAGCTGCAAGATAGCATTTAGATCACAAGTTAATCGTAATGATGTGGCTGCAAAGCTTCACAGCTGGAACAATTTTTGAAAAAATACTCAGCTGCTAGTTTAACTGGTATTTAGATTACAATCTTCTGGAAAGAGCAAAATATATGTATATAAAGGAAAGGTCAAAATTATCTCTTCCTCTGGGATTTTAGCATTCTAATTTTCTACTCAAATTATGAATCCCACTACACATGTCAACAATGTCAATAACAGTTTGGAAAAGTTGTAATTGTCTGTCTAATTCCTGTTGACTAGATAAAATTTCATTCTTTAAACGATGAGGTTGGTTTATGTGCAAAGTTTTTATCCATGTAAGGGTCAGTCATGAAGGATTTACCGTCACGTTTAGTTTATTAACTAAGATATTGACTCATGTTATTATGTTCAGTTTTTTACAGGATACAAAGTACAAAAAGTCCTAGTTTCAAAGAACGTACATCTGTAGGAAAACCACAGAACAAGTATAAGACGTAAGTAAATTCTAGGAAGAATCATTTGGGTTTTTATCATTTTAAAGGATCATTTTAAATAACTTTATAAGTTTGGGGTTTTGATGTTGTTTTTTTTTTTTTCAGAAAAAGAATTTAAAAGATTGTAGTGGTTATAGGAATCATAGGAGTGTATTTTTCAGTGTATGGGAAAGTGAGGGGAATACACATGAATAAGACAGGCAGATGGGACTTTTTTCTGCAACATAGGCAATTTTCCTCATACCTTTTCTCTGGAGCTTGATCAACACACAAATAGCTATTAAACAAAAATTTTTCAAGGGGGCATTCTGGTTTATTACTCTACTCAGGATCTTCGTTTCCCGTCTTACGTCTTCCCCTGCAGTCTGTCTTTGGATGTTCACAAAACTTTGAATACATTCTCAAGGCAGAATAAATGAAAGTGTGAAGGGGGGAGCTTAAGAAGGCATCAGGCCCCTCTATCTCCAGGCATAAACTATGTTCTCTATTCTCACTGTTTCTCCTTCATCTCTCGATCCCATAAACCATCTATGGGCAGCTGGAAAGAAACTGTGACTCCTTTTTGCTGTTCACCCTGTCCAACATTTCAAGGTTTTCTTGGGATAGCTCCTCAGATAATCACACCAACCACTTTAGTTTCCTTTGTCATTATTCATCATTATATCATTCTGCCTATATTCATTCCAGCAACTTAGGAGTTTCCTTAACCTTGTTTCTTTCTGCGTTACAAGCTGAAATCTTGTTGATTCTTGATGGAGTTAAAATCCTTTTTATTTCAAATATATCTTTCCCTCTTTGGATTGAAACAATCATCAGTCTCACTATCTTCTGCTTTTATTGCAACATCCATCTTTACATCCACTCGTAAGCCCGTCTCAATTGTCTAGTTGTTGCAAAATGTAGTTAGAAAATTAACTTTCTGTATAACTCTTTTTTTTCTATTCCTTATTCATTGGATATCTTCCTCTCCAGCACAAAAGTTAATGAGGAATTAATTGGATACATTGGCTTGGGTATGTCTGCAAACTGAAAAGTCAGGATGCTTGTTTTGGATTGTCATCAAGAATGTATGGAAAGGTATGATGTTGCTGAAGGAAGTCCTGTACTCTGAAGAAAAACCCAATCTGGTTCCATTTTGTATCCTGAGAAATACTAACAGACACAAAGAATGGCTTTTTATAAGGATATTATAAGCCTGCTCTCAACCAGAATGCTGTTTTGCTAATTGTGTGGTACGGGAAACCTCAAAATTGATTGAAGACTAAACAAACAAAGAAAACAGAACAAAGGAGACAAAAATCAGTGTAATCACTGCAGTTTACTCAATAGAGCAATCCAGCTCTATTGAGAGGAAAGAGCAGATATTATTTTTATATAAATATGTCCACACTTTCTCATTAAACACTTGTATCACAAATCACAGTAAGGACCATATGAGATTATGAATTCCATAAATATTTAAAACATGTAAACTTGATAATCCATGAATAAAATATGTTTTCTGAGAGGCTGGGTTCCACTGCAAAGTGTTATTAAAACAGATGCCTGAAGGGTGTTTGCTAACCTTTCAGTGGAACAGCTTGTAGTGTATGACTACGTAAGCTACCGTGTAATTCTCAGAAACTACTTTGATGACTCCTTTTAATAAGGTAGCCATTATGCAATGTGAAACACTCTAGGTAGCCTGTAAAAGGTATTAAAATGTAAGCAGTGCCCTCCACAGAGTGGAGTTTAGATCTGAATTACAGTGGGAGTAGTGCAGTGCCTGAAAGAACAAGTCCAGTGACTAGCTCTTTCCTTCCTGTTTTCTTGGTATTGCTATTGTACTCAAGAGAAAAATGAAAATTTTAAATTAGTCTTCACTGGCACCTCTCAAAATGTCTCCTCTACCCTGAATTCCCCTCAATTTTAAACCGCTCTTAGGATGACTCTTTAGAATAGGATTATATTTAAATTCATCTCAACCCTCTTACATCAGTACTATCAACATTGCTAAGTCCTTTTAGCAAGTATAACATGGAAGAATACAATCACTGCAATTAAAAGTTCAATACTTTCCAACAGTTTATCATACTGTTATAGCAACTAAATGTCCCTGATCAGTTACAACACTGCAGCTGCTTAGAGAGAGTGTTAGATGTAAAGGAAAAATAATGTAGCACTTTTTAGTATATGTGGTCATGTGTGGCATGTCCATAAAATATAGTCACACAGCAGAAATAACGTGGAAGGCACAAAAACATAGAGTAAGTGCAAAAGTACCCAATACCAAAAAGATGAAAAAGAACTGAGGCTCAAAGGCAGAGTGCCTTTGAAAAATCAAAGTTTAAATGTGTTTAAAAGTATTTAAAGTTTAGTGAAAGTGTACAAGATGAGAGCCTGAATAGCACCACATCTTCTAATACATTTCTCATCTTTTTCAGCATGACAGTTCCCTTTTCTATAATTCAGTGTTTTGATCTCATCTAGGTAAGCTTGTGCTTCTACTTAGTGACATGGAAGAGGCAACATTGTGATGCAGAGAGCCAACACCTGCTTACAAGCTGCATCTTAGTCCTACTTTCCATGGACTGGAGCTCTGCTTTCACCTTTGTAATTGCCCAACAAATGTATGTTTTGTAGCCATCTATTTTCCTTTTTTTTTTTCTTCTTTTGGCTAGCATTATGCAGGTTGCATTCAAAAAAATTCAGTGACTGGTGTCAAATCAAGGACATACTGCAGACCATAGCATGATATACGTTTATTTTATGCTGAAGAAAATGTGATGTCTCTTCAACTACAACTCCTGCCAACATATTTACTCTGCAGATTTAAATACTGCTCTTCTGTTAAAAAATAATAAAAAGGCTAACCTTGTTAAATTACACTGAAATTCTGCTGTACCTGTTCAGATCAAACTTCCAGTGATAGTTGTTGGTTTTGTTATATGAGTACAAAAGTGCTCCCAAAGATGGTTACCAGCAGGGCTGAAAAAAATTTGGATCAAATTTGCAGTTATGCAAGCTTCTACCAGAGAAAGCTGAACTTCTTTTAAGGTGCCTAGACAACTTAGTTTTGAAGGTCTAGCTCTTTAATTCTAAAAAGAACTACCATTTAAGGATTAGTGATTTTGTGGTCTAGGCCTACCGTATGAAAAGTAGCTATCTTATGCAAACACATTTCCACTTAAATGAAAAAAATCAAGGCTAAATTCTCTCAGGGAAGGACATGATTTGTTCAGGAACATACAATGCTTGTGAAATTGTGGAAAGTTAGAATGTCAATCAAATGAATCAGCACTTTTTGGATTGCTGTACTTCCTAAATTATTAGGGGATTGTAGGAGAGACCCTCAAATTCACTTTACCTAGTCAGTGTGTGTGTTTTAAGCCTTGGAAAGTGTCTTACAAGCAAATCAGGACTGCGACACAGGAATGATTTAGTGGCTGTTTTCATTGAATGATAAATGCTGAATACTTTCTAGAAATGAGGATATTGATAATACCTTTTCAAGGCATCTGTCTTTTGTCTCTCTCATTTCTCGGCTTAGGGGTTTATATATAGGAGAAGCCAATGTTTCATCCTTCTGACAATCCATGATACACCTGAGTCCTCTTGTGCCTCCTACAGATCCTCTGACTTTATTCGGAGTGAAGGATGGGTACAGCAAAATACAGAGTGGAGGTTTCAAGAGGAATAGTCTCTCCTGTAGTAAATCAAAAAATAGAAAGGTTTTGTAATTCACTGAACAGAAAAAATAATGGTTACAGTATTGTTATGGTAAATCCTACTCATTTAAATAATATTCTATTATATCTTAGCAAGAGTCAAGCTAAAACTTAAATTCATACATTTATTTTATACATGTGTCATAGTTTCACCCCAGCCAGCAACTAAGCACCACACAGCTGCTCGTTTACTCCCTGCCCTCAGTAGGATGGGGGAGAGAATTGGAGGAGTAAAAGTGAGAAAACTCATGGGTTGAGATAAGAACAGTTTAGTAATTGAAATAAAATATAGTAAAGTAGTAGTAGTAGTAATAATAATAGTAATAATAATAATATACAAAGCAAATTATGCATGATGCAATTGCTCACCACCTACCAAACGATGTCCAGCCCGTTCTCCAGCAGCAGTCTCCCCTTCCCGGCCAACTCCCTCCAGCTTATATACTGAGCATGACGTTATATGGTATGGAATAGCCCTTAGGCCAGTCTGGGTCAGCTGTCCTGGCTGTGCCTCCTCCCAGCTTCTTGTGCACCTGGCAGAGCATGGGAAGATGAAAAGTCCTTGACTAGTGTAAGCACTACTTAGCAACAACTAAAACATCAGTGCGTTATCAACATTATTCTCATACTAAATCCGAAACACAGCACTATACCTGCTACTAGGAAGAAAATTAACTCTATCCCAGCTGAAACCAGGGCAACATGATTTTGACAGATTTCCCTTAACACTTGGGAACACCTCTTATTTTCCAAAAAGATTTTGAAGGCAATAGAGTGCATTTCGTGCATTAAAAGTAATTTCATAAAAATGTTGCTGTGCAGCATTTCATATGTGTTTGCTGACAAAATTCCTTACAAGCAATAGAATTAAGATAAAGGCACAATAATTATGTAGGAATATGGGTTTGGTTTTCATCTTTTAAGCGCTGTTTTCAGAGCTCCTTTCTACTCCCTGTCATACTGGACTGAAAGTGTCATGACAGAGCTGAGTAAAACTATCTTTTTCTATTATTTCATGTATTTTTAGTTGGGAAACAATGTTTTTCCCAAGTTTGTTTAGTGTCAAGTTCAGACTGTACCATTTAACACATATTGTGAAACTAGTAGCACA